>NC_056725.1:1764365169-1764595169 GCF_019279795.1 Protopterus annectens
GGCAATCCTGGCCTTCTACTAAAGGTAGAAAGAGTGGCAAACGGGCTCCTGTTGCTAAGGCTACTCGGTTTTCAAGGACTTTGAAGCCTTCCTTTCCAGACAAACCAGGTACATGACTATCCATCGCTTCCCAGCCACATTTCTCTTTCTCATCCCGTTTGGCATCAGCTCACTCAGGATTCTTGGGTTCTGTCAATCATTCATCAGGGGCACTTCATGTTGTGTAAATCGCATCCTCCTTTTATGGGCATTCCTCAGCCTTCTCAGGAAAAACTTCCCTTTTTTCCTCAGAGGTTCTTCAAAATCTCTTGACTCAGGGTACTATTTAAGAGGTGCCTGTGTCTCACAGGGGTAAAGAGTTCTACTCCAGACTGTTTCTAGTACCCAGAAAAGAGGGCACTTGGAAACTTATTCTACATCTCTCTCGTCTAAACACTTGCCTTCCTTTCAGATATTGTCCCTTCAGATTCTGTTTCCTCTCTTGCTCCCTTAAGCCTACATGGTGTCTCCGGATCTCAAGGATGCTTATCTCCATATTCCGACCCATCCTCTTTTCAGGAAGTTTTTGAATTTCTCTGTTGCTTCCTGGCATTTTCAGTTTTCTGCTTTGTCCCTTGGCCTTTCTACTGGCCCAAGAGTGTTCACCAAATGCCTTGCTCCTGTGATTGCTTTTTGCAGGCTTCAAGGGATCCAACTATTTCCTTATTTAGACAACCTGCTGATTCAGCTGTCCTCTCCAGAGACCCTTTTGCTAACTCTTTATTTTGCCATTTCCATTCTTCAAAGCCGGGGGTTTACTATAAATTTCAAAAAGTCTTCTTTAACTCCTTCTCATGATCATGTTTTCTGATTTACATGATTCAGACGTTGCCACTGCTTCCATCCCTGCCTCCTCCAAAGGCCTTAACTCTCATTTCATTCTTTCAGACTCTTCTTCCTCCTCTGGCTCCCATTACTGCCAGGGAGTTTCTGAGAGCTCTGGGTTTCATGGCATCCACCATTCCAATGCTCCCTCTGGCCAAACTTCACATGAGTAAGTTTCAGTGTGGTTTCTGAAGTCAGTTTGGCTTCAACATGCACATCCTCTAGACTTTGTAGTTTCTCTTCTTCCTTGCCCCAGACAAGAACTTCACTGGTGGATTCAGCGGTTGTCTCTGAATCCAGGGATCCCTTTTCATCCCCCTCTTTGTCTCAGGAATTGTTCACAGACGCTTCAGATATGGGATGGAGGGGATGACATTTGGCTCCCTAAAGGTACAAAGGGTGTGGTTGCCTCATCAGCAGAAGGAGTACATCAGTGTCAAAGAAATGAGAGCTCTTCTGCTGGATTTTCAGGCCTTTCATCCTCTTTTCTCTCCAGGGCCTCTCAAGGTATTCACAGATATTACCACTGTGATGTGTTATATCAACAAACAGGGAGGAATGAGATCTTATCAGCTTTGCCGGTTAGCACTTCTGGTATGGGATTTTGCTGTCAAGTATCAAGTGACTCTTCAGGCAGTTTATATCCCTTCCAATCAGAAAGTTGTGGCAGATACTCGAGCAGGTCCTTAACTCAGTCCCATGAATGGATGCTTCATGGGGATGTGTTTCTGGACATTATCCACCAGTAGGGTACTCAAGTGGATCTTTTTGTCACCCCTCTAAACAGATAATTTCCTCTGTTTTGTGCTGGAGTCCCATGTCCTCTCGGGTGGAAGGTGGATGTCTTATCATTTTCTTGGATGGGGATGTTTCTTTATGCATTCCATCCTCTTTCTCTCATTCTGAAAATCCTGTTCAAGATTCAACAGGATGCTCCCAAACTCTTGTTGGTGCCTCCTTTTTGGCCACAGTAGCACTGGTTCCCTCTGTCCCTAGCTAGATGCAGAAGTAATCATCACAAGTTACCTCACAAGGTAGATCTAATCACACAATACAAGGCATCTCTCATCCATCGCCACCTGTTTGTGCTTCAGCTGACACCTTGGGTGATAGGATTTTGATTCCTAATAGACACCTTTTCCTGAGGACGCGCCTCAAGTCCTGTTGTGTGAGTTGCTCAATGCTGGTTTGGCCTGTTCTTCTGTTAAGGCCCACTTATCAGCTATCTCTGCTTGTCTGCCTTTTTTTCCTTCTTTAGCTTCTAGATTTGAGGTGAAACAGTTTCTTAAAGGCATCCTTAATATTAGACCTCCCAGGAAACCCGTTCCTCCTCCCTGTGATCTTAATTTTTTTTTTGAGAGGTTGACTCAGGCTCCTTTTGAGCCTGCTTCTTCAGCTTCCTTGCAACATTGTTCCTGGAAGACTGTTCTTTTGTTAGCTGTTACTTTTGCCAGACGGGCAGCCGAGTTACAGGCCCTTATGACTTGTCTTCCTTTTTTGATCTTTCATGAGGTCAGGGTGTCTTTGTGCACTAACCCTTCTTTTATGCCTAAGATGATTAATGAGCTATCACTTAATCAGTGTCTTAATCTACCTACTCTTTTCCCCTCTCTGCAGTCTGACAGAGAGAGGGTGCTGCATACTTTGGATGTACATAGGCAACTCAATGTTTATTTGGATAAGACTAAGGCTTTTAGAAAATCTGATCAGTTATTTATTTCTTTTCATCCTAAATCTTTGGGGCTTGCTGTATCTAGCAAACTATTTCTTCTTGGATTATTAAGGCTATTTCCTTTTGTTACACTTTTCATGGCAAGAGCCTCCCTTCTTCAATTATGCCTCATTCCACTAGAGCTGTGGCTTCTTCTCGTGCTTTTTCCAAGGGCTTAGAAACTAATTCTGTTCATGAAGCAGCTACCTGGACTTCTATGCATACCTTTACCAAGCACTACAAGTTGGATGGTATCTCTAGAGCTAGGGCTGATTTGGGCTTCTTATGGGACTCTTCTGCCCCCCCCCCCTCATGTTTCCTCTTGAGCTTTGGCACTCTTCCATATGTTAAGAATACTGCAGCAGTGAATGTAAGAATATAATACAGTTATGTAAAATCTTAGCATAACGGTAGATGCCCTTGTCTTCGCTGCTACAGTATTTGCTATCTCTCTTTGCCTTCCTGGATGTACAGATTACTTCATGGTTCTTTGGACTGATGTTTCTACTGAAGTAATCCCTTCTGATTATGGTAGGCCTGAACGTCACCTTTATGTCCTCTGCTACACAAAGAGTGTTTGGACGACATTCAGCATACCTTAAAGCAAAAGTAGCCTCTGGAAGACTGTCTGTGATGTTTGGCTTCCATGGCAGGGAATCCCCATATGTTAAGAATACTGCAAGAGTGAAGGCAAGGACATCTGCCGTTATGGTAAGATTTTACACAACTGTACTTTCCACAGTGATGGGAAACAGATTCACATGCTGTTACCCTGCATGCAGAACATAGCTGATTGCCATCTCATTCATGGAAGTGGATCTAGTAGTATGTTACTTTTAATCTGCAGGGTCCTCCTGATATGACCAGTTGGTGTGTGAAGTGGGTGTTGCTGTAGTATAGTGCTTGTTTGCACCATATTGTGGTATTGCTGTGTTGTGTTTAGGTTCTTATTTTAATACCTTATGTTTGATAATATTCCTTCAGAAGCTGTTGTCATTGTCTGCCACATTATTCTGGACAGCACATCATTTTTTGATAACTGATCATGTTAAGTATTAAGCATAATTTTATACCATTGTGTTTTTATGAATCATGCAAGAGCCTACCTGACACCATTAGCATATTCTCAGCAAACCTAGTGTGTCCCTAGTACACAGTTGCTCAGCAGGAGGTACTCCATATTTGATAACTATTTGTGAATTGTATAGGACTGGTATGTTTATTTTGATACATTCCAGCCCAGTACAGTTACATGCTATATTTGTATACCATTAAAAAAATGGTATGTTATTATTCAGAGTAAAATTTTTGTGAGGAAAAAAGGATTCACTTTTGAGGGTGTGGCAGGAGGATGCATTACATCTTTTTCGGTTTTCATGAGCAGCAATATGAAGTATATAATGAAGAAAATACTAAAACAATGAGGAGGTGCTTGCTCAAAAGCTACATCATTGAAAGAATTAATACATTTACATAACTTTTGACTAAGCAAATGAGGATGATAACCACAGAAACTGTGCTATATTTATTTTATAGAGTGATTCAGAGTGTTTTACTACTTTTGGGTTCTGTTAAGCAGCAGTAGAGAAGAGCACATGTGAAACATGAATAGTAGCTTGAACAAAGAAACATTTTTGTAACGTGTATATATACAACAATACATACTGTATATTTATGCAGTGATGCTCTCTTTTATGTAATTGCAGGGAGAGTGGTATTATGACCTCATACACAGGAGTGCAGTCATACTGGGTAAGCATTAGCGGCCTGAACTGAGCTGCACTTAAATTACAGGACAATGGCTGGGACCACTGTGTTTAGCCAGACGGTCTTGGATATGCAGAGGAGCAGGGAGAGGTAAGACACAGCCCGCTCTATGTACATGATCAGTTTTTTTTTATAAAGCATTTATTGAACTTCTCCATCTTTCACTGACATTTAAAGTGACTAATTCTCTTAACAGGCTAAATGTAGTTTTTCTACTGATGGTTGCAGGTAATACCAGTGATCACATTGCAGCTTTTTTTTATATGTTTTCATCATGACATTCCAGTTCTCCTTCCATAAAAAGTGATTGTAAAGCCTACATTAACTGACAGTATGTCTCCCTATATTCCAGTAAATACAAGACCTAAGGCAGCTCTTACCTTCACATCTTGTGTAGCTGCATGATGCCTTGTCTATTTCTTATTGTTTTAACTGTATATTGACTCTGGACCTATGTAGCAGTAGTCTGAGAAAATAAATAAATAAAATTAAAGTGCTGGTAACTTAAGTCCACTTTCATTTTAGGCATCAGTAGGATGTATTGCAATGACTGCATTATCTTTGTCATGGCAGAAAAATTAACAGTGTCTGGTTAAGTCTGAATGGCATTTTTGTAGCAGTCTGTTCAAGAGAATAATTGTAAAACATACCCATCTGCATGTTATGGGGATTCTTGGTAGCTGTGATGTTTTAATGTCAGCAGTGAATATATTGCTAGGAATCAAGACATTATTGTCTTCAATGTGTAAGAGATACACTTTAAAAAAAAAATACATCAAGTATAATATCTTTAATTTTCAGACTAGATGTTAGCCTAGAATTTTTAGGACGTTCGCTTGCCTAAAATATAGCATGCCTTGCCCATTATTTGGTTGTACGGTTTGTTCCTTTGAGTTTACTTTTCTGTGCTTTTTAATAATGTTTAATGAATGTTTTGGGGATTTGTTAGCTGCATATGGGTGGGGCATCACATACGAGGAAAACTCACACTAGGTAGGACAGTTGCTTTTTCTGTTGATATAGGGTATGTTTGAGATTACACATTGATGTTACACATTTACAGAACAGCTGTACTTGATTCAGAAGCACATCAGATACAAACTGATAAAATGGAGAAAGAAGACAGGACCCAGAAGTTCTCTACTTTTACTTCTACTACCATTTTCTGACGTTTTTCTGTTTTTTTAATATAGTGATTAACTAGACGTACAGGAATTGAAAACTTCTACACAGAGAAGTTTCTTACACTGTTTTGTTTTGGACTCACTATACCTGTATATTGGGTTATTTCAGATTTAGGGGACACCACGGAGATTACATGTTTCTTGATTCAAATATTTTCAACTACACTGTTTTGAAAAATTTGTTTTTCACATTCTGAAGTTAGAGAAAGGAGAAATGCAAATTCAATTGGCCATTTGCCTTTTCACTGAATAATGGCAACCTTGGAGATGGTTATGATACATAGCTGTCTGTGTGTGTGTGTGTGTGTGTGTGTGTGTGTGTGTGTGTGTGTGTGTGTGTGTGTGTGTGTGTAGGTAGAGTTACATGGAGTTCCTGCATTCATAACATTTTTTAAAACTTTGTATAGTGGTTTCTACTTTCCATGATTTTATCGAGAAATGTTTGCACTTTTGTTCTAAATCATAAGCATTGCTTTCCTAGGTGGTATGCCATATATAGGACTATGACCAGGTCTTTAACTGTATCCTTCTTATTTTATGTTCAAGACACGAATGCCATTCGCTCTTGAGATGAATCTTTGCATCCATGTTGTGAACACATAAGGTAGGGTTTCAGTGGAGATTTATCTACTCCATGTACTACTAGTAAAGAGAAAACAGGACAAACAAACAAAAAAAACCAGAAAGTGTTCTGCTGGCATTTACAGCCAGTGAAGTAGTGGGGCAGTGGTTCTAAGCAGCCCCAGGAGACATCTTTGCCTATTCTCTGTGTCAGAGAAGTACTTCTGTTTTGACCGAGCCCAATTAAGACAGGAGGCAGAAACAAAGCTGGAACAAAGTGGCCTTTAAGGAGGGTGCTAGCACATTAGTGTAAAGCCTCTGTTGCTGAAGCCAGCATCTCTGCATAGCAGGAGTGGTAGCTTTCTGGCCTTCTTGCTAATTTGGCTGGCACTGTTCACTATTAGTGCTTAGCACCAGACATGATCTTAACAGAGCTCAGAGGGTTGTTTAACAAAAGTATTGTTAAAATCTTGTCACTGTAGAGTAGCACTTAACTAGGCTGTCTTTTAAAAAGTATTTGAGCTTAATCACAGCGCTCCATGCAATACAAGATGTTCATCGTGTTACCCTACTGCAGTCATCACACTTGGGTTATCCTGTCGTCAGACGGTCCCGCAGTCAGCCGGATTTCCAAAGTCTTGGTCCGACGTCGGTTGCTGTCGCCTCATCCCTGACGTCAGTGTGCCAGGGATATATATATTGCAACCGACGCCATTTTCTCCAGTCTTTCTTGCTGCGCGGTGCCCGAAGCAGAAGCAGTTCGCAAGTGCCGGTCGGCCGACTCCTGAGATTTTCGAATTCGAATTTCAGACCGAAGTCTTCTATAAAGCTAAGTACCCCATTGGGAAAACTTTTCTTGCCTCAGACCAATGTCAGAAAAAGTTAACAATTGTATTTCTTGTGGGAAGCAAATACCTCATAAGGATTTTCATTCTTATTGCATACCTTGCCTAGGCCCTGATCACGATGTCACTTCTTGTCGTTTTTGTGCTAGATTTAATAAACGTACTATTAAAAGATGATTTGATTTCGCACAACACTTTTTTGGTAGAAAATTTAATTACACCATGCCGTCGGAGCTATCGACTACCTGTGTGCACAAAAAGAGCAGGGACAAGGACCGACAGCCCAGGCCTAAGCCCGATTCCGAGGCCTCGGTTTATCCGGTCTCCGGTTCTCCGGTTATCAGTGAGGCTCCGACGCAGCCTCTGACTACCGCAGTTCTGGAACCCGAGACCGCTACAGATATTTTGACGGAATGTACTAGGCCGATGCAGCCTTTTACTTCAGGCCCTTCCGACGATTTACCTTCCAAGGACGTCGGTGCTTCTGAAACGCCATCGGTTTCTGAAGGTGTTTTCAGACCGACGACTCTTACAGTCAAAACGTTTTCCAAGTCGAAGACTCCTTCTAAAATCGAAAAAGGCTTCACTTCAGTCTCCTGTTCAATGCCCTATGCCTAAGAAACAGATGCTCAAGATGGCTGAAGATTTGATTTCTCTTATCAGGGGTTCTCAGCCTCCTCCTGACAAAAGGCCTAGAAAAGAGGAAGATTCTGCTTCCTCTGAACAACTGTCTGTTTCTTCGGATTCCTCTGAGGACCAAGACTTTTCCTTCTCTCCTTATGAAGATTCTGATGTTGAGGACTCTATTCCCTCAGCTTCCTCTCCAGAAGACTACTCTTTTGGGGAAACTTTACACACTATGAGGGAACATTTTCACTGGGAAGGTCAGGACTACTCTGATTCCAAGAAAAGGCTCAGAGAGTTTCTTTTACTCCCCCAACACAGACCCCTAGCCATCCCTCCTGTTTTGGACATTGTGGATGATGTCTATTTAGAATCCAGTTTCAACCCTGACTCTCTACCTCCTGCCCCGGCCAAGCCTGACAGATTCTACAGAGTACCTGATTCCCACAAATTCCTTTACAAAAGCCCAGTAGCTGACCCAGAGACTATCTCCCAGGGTCCCAAGGGGGCTAAGGCTTCCATGGCTAAAAATCCAGTACCTTCTGAAAGGGATTCAAGAGCACTAGACAGATGGGGGGAAAAGGTTTACACCTCAGCCACTTTAGCTATGAGAGCATTAAACTGTCAATTTCATATGCTTAAGGATCAGCAATTTCTGATCTCTTAGTTAAAACAAAAGATAACCACCCTCCCTCAACAATCTGAATTGAAAGAAGTACAGGATTTGTTGCACGCCACCGAGCAGGTGGGCAAACATACCTTACAATGTGGGTTTGATTCTTTAGAGGCCTCCTGCAGAGCAGCTGTCACTGGATCAGTTATACGTAGGCATGCCTGGTTAAAGGAACAAAGTCTGCCTGATCATGTTAAAGCAAAACTACTGGATGCTCCCTTACAGCAGGATGTTCTTTTTGGTGTTAAAGCAGAAGTTTTAAAGAAAATGGAAGATAAGGCAAAATCAATGCAAACAGTCAAAGATTTCCTACAAGTACAACCCCATCGCTTCAGCAGAAACTGGCCAACAAAAAATTGGTCCTTTCCAGCCACTGACAGGCCGCAGAGGGGTAAATACAGGCGCCCAAGGGGCAGAGGACAACCACAAGCTCAGTATAAACCTCGCCAATGGGGCACTCCAACCCAGAAGGGAGGAGAAGACAGGTCTCAATCCACCAGAAGGCAAACTCAATGACTTGCACCTCAGCTGGCCAAACAAAGCTCTTTTGTCAGCCCCCCTGGAGGGAAAACTAGCACTATTTGCAGACAACTGGCACATGGTCACAAAGGACAAATGGGTCCTAGACATAATTTTACGAGGATACAGATTCCACTTCCACACCTTGCCAATAAAAAGAGGAATGCCAAACCTGCCACAAAATCAAAGGGCAGAGGCTTAAGAACAAATTGCAGCTCTCATGGCCATGAGAGCCATTCAAAGGGTACCAACTCAAGATCAAGGCCAAGGATTTTACTCAAGACTCTTCCTAGTACCCAGAAAAGAAAATGCTTGGAGACCAATTCTGGACCTTTCAATTCTAAACACGTACTTACAAGTTCCCAAATCCAAGATGCTAACACTACAGCAGCTACTTCCCATGTTGGGCATGGAAGCATGGCTGGTAACGTTGGACCTCAAGGAGGCATACCTGCATGTCCCTATCAGGCAAAGTTGCAGAAGATACCTCCGTTTCATTGCAGGTTCAACCCATTATCAATTCTCTGCACTGCCCTTTGGCTTATCTACTGTGCCCAGAGTATTCACAAAATGCCTGGCACCAGTAATTGCATACTGCAGACAAAGAGGAATTCAAATATATCCATACCTGGACGACTGCCTCATCCAAGCAGAAAGAAAAGACATTCTCCTACAACATATGGCATTTGTGAAGCATCTACTAAATTGTCTGGGGTACACAGTAAACGAAAAGAAGTCAAAACTAGTACCCTCACAAAAAATGACATTCCTGGGTGCCAGCTTGGACACAACGGCCCAGAAGGCTTATCTTACACCAGACAAGCAATTACAACTGACTCAATATTTCAAGACAATGGCAACAAAGACCCAATTAACTGCAAGAAAAATTCTGCAGGCTTTGGGTTTCATGGCATCTTGCATTCTGATAATATCATTTGCAAAAATGCATATGAGGAAATTACAATGGTACCTAAAAAGCGTATGGTCTCAACACAGCCACAGCTTGGACACAGTGATATCTCTCATTCCCTGCCTTCAACAGGAATTTTTATGGTGGGCACAGGCATGTCACCTCAACAAGGGTCAGCCTTTCGCCTTGCCCCCACCCAGGCAAACTATCACAACAGATTCTTCAGACTATGCCTGGGGGGCACACATGGCAGGGCAATGTATTCAAGGCCTATGGACTGCAGAACAAAGAAAACTGCACATAAACCAAAAAGAGATGCTAGCTGTACAGAAAGCTCTGACAGCCTTCAAGGATCTACTACAGTCAGGACAACTTGCAATAAAGACGGACAACACCACAGTAATTTGGTACTTAAACAAACAAGGGGGCACACATTCCTACCCTCTTTGCAGGCAAGCAATAATCTTATGGAACACAGCTCTGGCCTACCAAGTCCAGTTACAAGCTCAATTCCTGCCAGGACAGAAAAACACATTGGCAGACGACCTAAGCAGAAACATCAAAGATCCCCACGAGTGGAAGCTAGACCCACAAATATTTACAATGATAACTCAAAGATGGGGTCTACCAAATATAGACCTGTTTGCCAGTCCTCAAAACTACCAGCTGACAAAATTTTGTACAAGGACATGCCACCAACAAGCTTGGAAAGTGGACGCTCTCTCCTTCAGTTGGAAAAACATGACAGCATATGCCTTTCCTCCATTGCCTCTTCTCACAAAGGTACTTTTGAAGGTCAAAAAGGAGAAACCTCGAATGATTCTCAGAGCTCCAGACTGGCCACGCCAGTACTGGTACCCGCTACTGAAGAATATGGCTCACAGCCCACCATGGATATTGCCTCAAATACCTCATTTGCTCATGCAGCAGAACAAGCAGATTCTACACAGCCAGATCAAAACCTTAAACCTGGCTGCATGGCAAATCAATTAAGTATCCAACTTGCACCTCTTTCACATCAGTACTGGATGTTATTCTAGAAGCCAGGAGGCCAAGCACCAGGAAGGCTTACTCGGACAAATGGAAAAGGTTTTCTGCTTGGAACCAAGCTAAAGGCCAAGACACAACTCAGCCTCATATGCCTCACATTCTGCAGTATTTAGCTGAGATGTTGCATAAAGGACTTTCCTTCTCCTCAATTAAGATCCATGCATCAGCTATTTCAGCTCACTACGACACAAATCCACCTTTATTTTCAAATCCTCTCCTAAGGCAGTTCCTCAGAGGGGCAAAAAACATTAGACCACCTAGAAGAGCTCCTACACCAACATGGGACCTCAACTTTGTTCTGGAAAAACTAACGCTACCTCCCTTTGAACCAGCTTTTTCTGCAGACCTTCAGTTCCTATCTTGGAAGACTGCCCTGCTCCTGGTAATAACTTCTGCTAGGAGAGTCTCAGAATTACAGGCACTTATGGCAGTGGAACCTTTCCCCATTTTTCATCAAGACAGAGTTTCTCTACAAACTAATCCTTCCTTCATGCCTAAGGTGGTTTCCAGTGTAGCTTTAAATCAAACCATCCACCTACCCACTTTCTTCCCCAATCCACAAAACAAAGGTGAGAGACTCCTGCACTCCTTGGACATTCACAGGCAGCTTCGTTACCACTTGGATAAAACTAAGGCTTTCAGAAAAACTGACCAGCTCTTTGTTTCCTATGCTACAGCTTCTCAAGGGAGGGCCATATCCAAGCAAACCATTTCTAAATGGATAGGCCATTGCATACGATTCTGCTATACCCATCACGGGAAGCCAGTTCCCCCTACCATTAGATCCCACTCTACCAGGGTAACAGCTACCTCTACAGCCTTTCTCAGGGGGATTCCTACCAAGGAAATTTTAGAAGCTGCAGCTTAGAGTTCTGTACACACCTTCACCAAACACTATCACTTACCTCTTTATTCTAAGTCCAGGGCAGGCTTTGCCACTGCAGTTCTGCAGGGCCTCATTGCCTCCACTAACCCTCTATGATGCCTCCACCCTACCTTAGCTTTGGGACTCTACCCAAGTGTGATGACTGTAGCAGGGTAACACGATGAACATAGCACAGTTTTGTACCTACCATAAATGTAGATGTTCGAGTGTTCACCCTGCTGCAGTCCAGGTTACCCTCCCTCCAACACTTCTGATCTACTGGCTAAATCTTTGCTATGCCTTACTGATGTATTTGTTTATAGCTGAAGGGATTTTGTGTCTGTACAGTGTTCACACCTTTTGGTACTAATTTGGATCACCCTTTTGGGGGCACCTGACATTTGGGGCAAGAAAAACTGAAGAAAATGGCGTTGGTTGCAATATATATACCCCTGGCGCACTGACGTCAGGGATGAGGTGACAGCAACCGATGTCGGACCAAGACTTTGGAAATCCGACTGACTGCGGGACCGCCTGACGACAGGATAACCCAAGTGTGATGACTGCAGCAGGGTGAACACTCGAACATCTACATTTATGGTAGGTACAAAACTGTACTTTTGTAAGAGTGCTGGGCAACTTGATGAAACAGCTTTCTTCCCATCATTGACCAGACTGGTTAGAGACTGGGTCTTTGCTGCGGAGTATTCCAGTAGCCCAAAATTGCAAGATAAATAATCTGCGCAGCTAGTGATCTTTTTCAACATATTTTTTATTGCCTGAATGGATCTCTCGCTCTTGCTTGTCCATTTAATTGAGAGCAAGAATGACTTCTAGCTACATGTTTAAACTTCTAGATGTTAAGTTGTCTATCTCGCCTTCATTCTTGCTGAATAGGTTCGGAGCCGACCTCGGCTCCGACTCGGCCACTCTAAAAGCTCGAGAGTTGGTTCCACCGGCTCGAGGCTCCCCTTATATCCCACAATGCTAGGCGTGAGTTACCACAGATCTCGTTTGCCGCTACAGCGATCGAGGTGTTGGTTTTCTACCGGCTTCTTGGTGAGTAAACTTTCAGTAAAGTTAGTATACTTAAACCCCTTTATTTTTAATTTTAACTCTTGTTTCCCTTAGTTTAGTGGAATTCTCTCCCTTTTTTCTCTAAAATCCCGTTTCTTCCCAACAAGAACTTATAAGTTCTTCCCTCGGGCCTTCAGGCCTTCTTCTTCCATTCCCTAGTGGTGTGTGTGTGTTGATGTCCTTCATGGATGCATCTGCAGTCATAACAAGTGGGTTGTCCTGTCGTCAGGCAGCCCTGCAGTCGGCCGGATTCCAAAGTCCGGGTCCGGCTTCGGCTGATGTCGCACTCCACCCGACGTCATCTCTGTTGGTCTTCGGGTATAAAAGCATCAGCCGACGCCATTTTCCTCAGTCTTTCTTGCCGCGTGGCGCCCGAAGCAGAAGCTGTTCGCAAGTGCCGGTCGGTCGGATCCAGAGATTACTTCTACGAATACTACTTCAAAGACTTCTAAAGCTAAGTACCACGTTGGGGACTCTTTCTTGCCTCAGCCGATGTCAGAAAAAGTTAACAATTGTTTAACCTGTGGGAAACAAATACCTCATAAAGATTTCCACTCTTACTGTCTGCCTTGTTTAGGCCCAGCCCACGACGTAGCAGCCTGTTCGCCTGTGCCTCTTTCAACCGACAACGCTTAGGCGTCGGTCGGAGTTTGCAGAACAGTTTTTCGGTACTGATTTTGCGTACATTATGCCGTCGGATCCTCCGACTACCCAATCTTCCAAAAAACGCAAAGATAAAGACCGACACTCGCGGTCCGCGGTTTCGGCCGAAACCACGGCAAAGCAAACCGCGAGTGTCTCGGTTTCGGCGAAACCGAGAAAACTGCTCAAAGTACAGCTGAACCTATTCTTACAACTGAGGCCCCTGCTACAATTCTTGAATCGACCTCAGAAATTTTACCCACTACGGTGGTTGACTTATCAGACACCATCCCCTTGGATGTCTCTACCCCAGCACGTGGTGCTGCTAGGCCTCCAGCAGCCATGTCCATTAAGGCCTTCGCCAGGGCTAAAGCAGCCAAGACTACTAAATCAGTGCCTGTTAAACCCCCCTCATCCAGGCCCTCTTCTAGTTCTCAAATGCTTTCTTTGGCAGAAGATTTAATTTCTTTAATTAGAGGATCTCAATCTCACCCAGACAGGGCCTCTCATCCCCCTGATGACCGTCCTAGGGCAGAGCCACCAGAGCCAGTGTCTTCTGATGATTCTGCTGATGAATCAGACATAACTGACCAGCCTGAGGCTCCCTTCTCCAATTTTGAAGATTCTGATGCTGAAGAATCCATTCCAGCTGCTTCCCCACCAGAAGAATTCTCCTTTGGGGAAACCTTGCATGCCATGCGAGAACAGTTCCAATGGCAGCAACAGGATTTTTCAGACTCCAGAAAAAGACTTAGGACCTTTCTGCACCTCCCACAGCACAGGCCCTTAGCTATACCTCCTGTTCTCTCTGTGGTGGATGATGCTTTCAATGATGTTTGCTCCGCTCCAGATTCTTTACCCCCAGCACCTGCCAAACCAGACAGATTTTACAGGGTGCCAGATACTCATCACCACCTTTACAAGGCCCCACTTGCAGACCCAGAAACTATATCCCAGGGTCCCAAGGCAGTAGCCGACCACAGCTAAAACCCTATTCCTTCTGAAAGGGAAGCAAGGTCACTAGACAGATGGGGTAAAAGGTCTACACTTCAGCTACTCTCTCAGCTAGAGCTTTAAACTGTCAGTTTCACATGATACAATACCAAGAGTTTATGCTTGATCAGTTAACTAAAAACTAACTACTGATGAATCTCTTGATAAGAAATATGTATTAGAGATGGTAAATAACATACAACAGGTTAGCAACCATTCCTTAAAATGTGGCTATGATGCACTGGAGGCTTCATTTAGATCAGCCATGACAGGCACAGTGATAAGAAGGCATGCATGGCTAAAGGAACAAGCTTTACGGATCATGTTAAAGCTAAGTTGCTAGATGCTCCTATGGACAAGACAAGTTTGTTTGGTACACCTGCCCAGCAGGTTATGAAGAAAATGGAAGAAAAGGCAAAATCTGTTCAAACTGTTAAAGATTTCTTGCAGGTTCAACCCCAAGGTTTAGCAGGAACTGGCCTGCCAAAATTGGTCCTTTCCTGACTCCACAAAATTTCAAAGGGGCAGGAATAGACGTTCCAGAGGCAGAAACCAATCCAGAGGAGGTGCCTACAGAGGACGACAGTGGCAAGGTAACAACAGAGGCACAGACACAGCCACTGCCACTACATCAGCACAACCACAGTGACTTAATCCTAAATCCGCCTACCAGGGAACAAATAGCAGCTCCTCTAGGCGGAAAGTTAACCTTATTTTCAAAGAACTGGCACTACATAACAAAAGACAAGTGGATTTTACAAACCATAGATCAAGGTTACCGGTTTCACTTCCACACTTTACCAGTCAAAAGAGGAATGCCAAATCTACCTCCAAATCAAAAACAGAGGCTCTACACATAATGGAGTTAGCAAACATGAGAGCTGTGGAAAGAGTGCCAACAGCAGAACAAGGAAAGGGTTCTACTCCAGACTATTCCTAGTTCCAAGAAAGGAAAAAGTTGGAGACCTATTCTCGACCTGTCCACCTTAAATACATACATCATTGTCCCAAAATTCAAAATGCTGACCCTACAGCAACTTCTTCCCATGCTGGGCAAGGAGTCTTGGCTGGTAACTCTAGATCTCAAGGAGGCATACCTGCACGTCCCCATTCGACCAATCTGCAGAAGATACCTCAGATTTCTTGCAGGATCAGAGCACTATCAATTCTCAGCATTGCCCTTTGGCTTATCTACTGCCCAGAGTATTCACAAAATGCCTGGCATCAGTAATCGCCCATTGCAGGCTACAGGGAATTCAAATTTACCCATACCTGGACGACTGCCTGCTACAAGGGGACAACAAAAGCAAGCTGACAACAGATTTACAAAGGGTCATTTACTTGCTACAAGGACTGGGATACACAGTCAATTTACAAAAGTCAAGGCTGATACCATCCCAAACAAGGACATTCTTGGGCGGAATTGGACACAGTACAACAAATGGCATTCCTGACTACAGAAAAACAAAAAGAACTTCCTCTTTACTTCTTGGCACTAACAAAACTGAACAAGTTAACAGCAAGAAAATTTCTACAGGCCTTGGGCTTCATGGCATCATGCATAATCTTGGTCCCATTTGCCAGACTACATATGAGGAAACTACAGTGGTACCTAAAGAATTTATGGTCCCAACACAGACACAGTCTAGAAACAGAAATCCCACTAATTCCATGCTTAAAACAGGAGTTCCTATGGTGGGCTCAGGCATGCCAGTCAAACCCAGGCCTGCCCTTCCGCAGATGTCAACCAAGCCAGACCATCACAACAGACGCTTCAGACCTAGGATGGGGGCCCACATGCTGGACAAATGCGTGCAAGGATTGTGGACACAGGATCAACTTCACCTGCACATCAATCTAAAAGAAATGCTGGCAGTAAAACTGGCAATCCAAAAGTTCAAACCATTCCTCAAAGAGGGCCAGTTGATGATAAGGACAGACAACACCACAGTCATGTGGTACATCAACAAACAGGGAGGCACTCATTCATACCCCCTATGCAGAATGACCTTGGAGCTGTGGACCCTGGCACTCAGCTACAACATTCAGTTACAGGCAATATTTGTACCGGGGAAAAACAATACTCTAGCAGACATACTAAGCAGAACCACTTCGGATGCCCCCGAATGGAAGCTGCACCCGGACATCTTCAAGACCATCTCAAAGAAATGGGGAATGCCACAGATAGACCTATTCGCATCACCTCTCAATCACCAGCTCAAAAAATTCTGCACAAGGACATTCCACCCACTAGCATGGAAAGTGGACTCACTCTCCTTCAACTGGAAAGGCCTAACAGCATATGCATTCCCACCTCTTCCTTTGATACACAAGGTACTACTAAAAATCAAGGAAGAACGTCCAAGGATAATCCTGATAGCCCCAAACTGGCCAAGACAACACTGGTACCCACTACTGAAGAGCATGTCTCGGAACAACATGTGGCCAATACCCTGATGCCTTTGATGTTAACTCAGAACAACTACAGCATCATACATCCAAACCTAAAACGCTGCAACTGACTGCATGGAACATCACATAGCAGCAGCTAATCCAGAACTTTCCCAAAGAGTTAAAGACATTATTCTTGAAGCACGCAGACCTTCAACAAGAAAGAACTATGCTGGAAAATGGAAAAGGTTTGTCATTTGGAGTACCGAAAGAGGAAAAGATGTGTCAAACATAGATATGCCTAACATTCTGGAGTATCTGGCGAACTTCTTCATTCAGGCCTGTCCTACTCCTCCATCAAGATACATGCATCAGCTATTTCAGCAGAATACAGCTTTGATCCTCCTGTTTTTCGCACCCTTTGCTCAGGCAGTTCCTCAGAGGAATCAAGAATGTAAAACCTCCAAGGAAACCACCATTACCAGCTTGGGACTTAAACTTTGTGCTAGAAAAGTTGACACTAGCACCCTTTGAACCAGCAGCAACAGCAGACCTACAACACCTGTCATGGAAAACTGCTTTCCTACTGGCAATTACTTCAGCAAGGAGGGTTTCAGAACTACAGGCCTTAATGGCAGTGCAACCCTTCCTAATCTTCCACCAAGATAGAGTGTCCTTGAGGACTAATCCTACATTTATGCCTAAGGTGGTATCCAGAGTATCTTTAAACCAGGCAATCCACCTACCTACCTTCTTTCCCAACCCACAAAACAGAGATGAAAGAATACTGCATACCTTGGATGTACATAGACAGCTACGCTACTACTTGGACAGAACAAAAAATAGCAGAAAGACTGACCAACTTTTTGTAGCCTATGCAACAGGAAGGGAAGGAAAAGCTATTTCCAAACAGACAATCTCCAAATGGATAGGAAATTGCATACGATACTGTTACTCCTTCCATGGAAAACCAATTCCACAGAACATAAGACCTCATTCTACAAGGGCAACAGCCACTACCACAGCCTTCTTACGAGGAGTGGCAACCAAAGACATTATTGAGGCGGCTACTTGGACCTCCGTGCATACATTTGCCAAGCATTATAATTTGCCTCTTTATTCCAGATCCCGAGCAGGGTTTGCCACTGCTGTACTGCAAGGGATCCTAAACACACCATAATCTACCTTTATCCTCCTCCGCTAGTTGGCTATGGTATTCTACCCACTTGTTATGACTGCAGATGCATCCATGAAGGACATAGTACAGTTTTGTACCTACCATAAATGTAGATGTCCGAACTGGATAGCATCTGCAGTCAGGATTACCCTCCTTCCCTCTGTGGTACTCCTAGGGTGTTTACCCTCCTAATAGCTAGCTGTTGGGGAGTCTTTTATGGTGTATTTGTTTGTATATATGTACATATATGCTTATTGTTGTGTTTACCTCTATCTATTTGGAAACATTGGCATCTATCCAAATTTTACCCTGCAAGAGGGCTACTGGCATCTGGGGCAAGAAACACTGAGGAAAATGGCGTCGGCTGATGCTTTTATACCCGAAGACCAACAGAGATGACGTCGGGTGGAGTGCGACATCAGCCGAAGCCGGACCCGGACTTTGGAATCCGGCCGACTGCAGGGCTGCCTGACGACAGGACAACCCACTTGTTATGACTGCAGATGCTATCCAGTTCGGACATCTACATTTATGGTAGGTACAAAACTGTACTTTTCTCTTAAATTAAAACCTTTGATAGTTGTTTTATTTTTTGAGTTTAAAAATAAGATAGGGTGTAATCAGTGTGTTTGACTGGGTGTGTGTGATTACACTTTTTTTTTTTTTTCTAAGATGTCTAAAGACACAAAGGTCTCAGGCTTCAAGAAGTGTGATGCGTGCTGTCAGAAAATGTCTCTGACAGACGGTCACACTTCTTGTGTCTACTGCCTGGGGCCTTTGCACCTGCAGGACTCCTGTGCTGTATGCCACGGCTTCAGTCCCAGGGTCCTGCAGGAAAGAAAGAACAAATTGATCCTAAGAGGTTTACTCAAGCCTGAGGATTCCCTCTCTGTCTCTGGGAAACCCTCCAAGGCTTCTAGGTCCTCGGCTCCAGCTACTGAGCCGAGACCTAAGGCTACTAAACCTCCGTCTACATCGGCTCCGGCTGGAGCCGATGAGTCTCAGTCTACAGTTTCTGTGGTTCCCTCGGCTCCGGCTGGAGCCGAGGTATTAGAAATTCCCTTGTCGGCTCCGACCAGACCTTCGGAGCCGACATCTAGGAAGAGATCTAGGTCACCATCCCTTGGCTCCATTCATTCGGCTCCAGCATCTCCTCTGCTGTCTGAATGGAGCCATAAATCTCACTCCTCTAGGTCATCGAGGCTGTCGGATCATGACCTTCAGAGGGTAGTGAGTCGACTTCTTAAGTCCGAGGCACTGGCCCAAATGCTTCAGAGCCCGACTCATCAGTCGATGCCTGCCCCTGTCCATCAATATGTTCCTCCTCCGTCTCCGTTGAGCTCGGAGCCGGGTCATTTCGGAACCGAGACTGTGGTAGCGTCGGAGCCGACACAATTGTCTTCGGCTCCATCGTCGGCTCCGATTTCTTCCTTGGAAGAATCTCGGCGCCGGACTTCCATCGTCGGCCCGAGGGTGAGTGGCAGCGGACCCTTGTCCGACCCCGCTCCCCCTCTTGGGGCTTCGGCGCTGGTAAGTTCGGCACCGACATCGGCCTCGGAGCCATCACTGTCGGTGCCGAGGAGGTTTTAGCTTTCGGGCGGGACCTCTGGCTCTGCCTGACAGGGGTGCGTTCGAGGTCATGCGGAGTGTGTTAGAACCTGGTTCTACCCCACAGTCGGCTCCGTCCGCCCCTCTTCGGTGCCTCAGGTCAAGTCGACTCACTCCCTCATCCCGGACCGCAGAGAGCCAGCTCCTCAGGAATCCCCGTGGGGATCTCATCCTCTTCCGAGGCCTCTCCTGTTTTGGCAGAAGAGCCCCTCGGAAGAGAAAGTGTAAGAGGAAACACATAGACTCACCTGAGTCCGTCACCTCTGACACAGATTTAGAGGATTCCGAGGGTTCCCCGTTCCCCTTCTGAAGATGTCTCCTTTGCAGAGATTCTGGAAATCCTTAAGCAGAGCGGAAATTGGCCAGCCCTCAACCCTTCGGAGGATCAATCTGTGTACCTTGCGGCGTTTGGCTCTCGTCGTTCCACCTCCTGGGTGTCTCCCCTTTGACCCCCTCATGCAGGTGGTAGCAAAAGGCATGGACGGCTCCTGATTCGGTGGACCCCACTCCCAGGAGACCCTCAAAATTCATAACGGCACCAGCAGACAAACAGTTTTTGACAAAATGAGTTTCTGTGGATGCTATGGTGGTTGCTGCTGCCACTAAGAAGGAACTAGCTGATCCTTCAGTACCTGTCCATCCACCTAACAAGGAATCTAGGTCCATGGACAGGTACGGGAAGCGGATGTTCTCGTCAGCGACATTTGCAATGCATTCGCTGAACTACCTATGCCATTTTACTCGTCTTCAAAGGGACTTGATCAAAGAAGCGAGTGACATGTTGAAGGATCCTACAGCTGCGGGTTTTCAAGATAAGATGAACACTCAGCTGGCTACCCTGAACTCCATAGCCAACTCCTCCATGCGCCTCCTTTCTTATGCGGCTGATGGAGCGAGCAGGGCCGCAGGGACAGGTGTGGCCTTACGTAGGCATGCCTGGATGCGGCTATGCAATTTTGCGGACCCCTTTAAAACGTCTTTCACTAATTCCCCATTCGATGGATCATCTCTCTTTGGTCCTCAAGTGAAAGAAACCTTGACTAGGTGCGAGACTGATGGCAAGACTCTTTCTGCCGTCGGAGTCCGTTTTCTACTCCTTCTAGGCCTTACCCCAAAGGCCAGAAAAGTGGGAAAATGTGGTTCCGTAAACAATCTCAAGGGACTTCGCCTGACGCACAGAGTCGGTTCCCCGCCAGAGGCAGAGGGGGGAACAACAATGGTAGACGTCGCCCTAGAGGCAGGGGGTCCAGAACCAGGGCAATCGAGAAACTTTCTCCGATAAGCCCTTTCAGCATCCCTGAGGTGTTGCCCGACTGTCCACCTTCGGAGGCAGTCGGGGGAAGATTGTCACTGTACCCAGAAGCCTGGCTATCCCTAACTCGAGACAAGTGGGTACAGTCCATCATTTCGAAGGCTATTCCATTCCCTTTGTTCGCATTCCAAACCGATCAAAAAAATCCCTTCCAGATGTTCCACCCGCTCAAAGGGATATTGCAGCTTTGGAAATTTCAAAGCTGCTTGCAAAAAGAGCAATTCAGCCAGTTCCAGCAGACCAGCAAGGATCCGGAATCTACTCCAGGTTCTTTTTAGTTCCAATGAAAACAGGGGACTGGAGACCAATTTTGGATCTCAGTATCTTGAACAAGTCGGTCAAGAAAACAAGATTTCGGATGGTCACGCTGCAGTCCATCCTTCCCCTTTTGGGAAAAGAAAACTGGATGTGCTCTATAGACCTTCAGGATGCGTACTATCACATAAAAATGAACAGACACTCCAGAAGATTCCTCCGCTTCAGGCTGGGAACCAGTCATTTTCAATTCAGGGCCCTGCCCTTTGGTTTCACCACTGCCCCCCGGGTGTTTACCAAATGCATGGCAGTGGTAGCTTCTCACCTGAGACGACAAGGATTCCAGGTGTTTCCATATTTGGACGACTGGCTCCTCACAGCTCCCACCAAGCATCTTCTTCTAATGGCCAGGGATTACACCTTTCGCATTTGTCAAAAGTTAGGCATTTCAATAAATTGCGAAAAGTCTGTTTTGTCGCCTTGTCGTACTATTACCTTTATAGGCGCAAATCTAGACACAGTCAACATGTCTGAGACTAACAGATCAGAGAATAACAGACATACACAAACTGGTCTCACTCCTCTTCAGCAACAACAGAATCAAAGCCAGGTTAGTTCTGAAAGTGTTGGGAATTATGGCGGCTGCCATACCTCTGCTTCCATTAGCCAGATTCCACATGAGAATCCTTCAATGGATGCTCTTTGCACAATGGTCATACCAGCAACTTCCGATGTCCCACACCATTATGATTACGCAGGCATGCAGAAATCATCTTCTGTGGTGGATGTCTTCCCCTCAGCTCTTATTGGGAAGACCCTTTGTTCCTTCCTCCGGTTGCTACTCTGACAACGGACGCCTCCCTGATCGGGTGGGGGCATTATCAGGGCAGGACTGTCCAGGGCACATGGCAACCAGACGAATGCCACTTGCACATAAATGTTCTGGAGATGAGAGCAGTGCTTTTAGCGTTGCAAGCCCTTCAAGACTCTCTTCCCTTGGGAGCGATTGCAATCCAGACAGACAACATGTCTGTAGTGTGGTATATCAACAAACAAGGCGGAACCAGGTCCTACCCCCTGTGTCGAGAAGCACTCAGACTGTGGCAATGGGCGATTTCTTCTCAGCGGTTTCTGATAGCAACGCACATCCCGGAAGTCCAATCAAATCGCGGACAAGTTGAGCAGAGCTATCCTCATGCCTCACGAGTGGTCTCTGAAAGACTCTGTTGTGAGAGAAATTTTTCTCAAGTGGAGTCAGCCTTGCTGCGACCTTTTTGCTACTCCCCAAAACAGCAAGTGCAGAGATTATTTCACACTATTCCCTTTACCAGACCAGCCCAGCAGAGACGCTCTAGTCCAAGTTTGGCCCCGGGGACTTCTGTATGCATTTCCTCCCTTCCCACTAATCTCTCAAGTGATACAGAAAGCTATCGCTCAGAAGGCCTCGTTGATCCTCATTGCTCCTTACTGGCCTCGACAGGTGTGGTTCCCCTTTCTACATCGTTTTCTATTGGAGCGACCTTGGCATCTGGACCTAGTTCCAGATCTTTTGATCCATCAGTCGGGTCAGTTTCATCGCTCCCTTCCCTGTCTGAACCTCACTGCTTGGTTCCTCCGGTTCCAACCTTAGCCAGGCTTCCTCAATTATCTCACTCTGTTCGAGATATTTTGATAGCTTCCCATAAATCTTCCACTCGAAAGATTTATTTGAGTAAGTGGAAACGCTTCACATATTGGGCTCAAGGAAGGGACATAGATCCTTTCACTGCTTCCATCCAAATGGTCCTTGATTTTCTAGCTGAACTCTTCCATGCAGGTTCATCTCCTTCTACTCTTAAAGTTCAATTGGCAGCTATTTCTAACTTTCATGTGGGTATTTCAGAGTCTGCCATAATGTCCCACAAGCTTTGTAAAGCCTTTTTGAGAGGAGTTTTTCTACTCAGACCTCCTATAAGAAATCCTCCTCCTCCTTGGGACCTAAATTTAGTTCTTACTTCTTTGATTCTTTCCCCTTTCGAACCTGCAGCCTCCTGTTCTTTAAAATTGCTATCATGGAAGACTCTCTTTCTGGTAGCTATTACTTCAGCTAGAAGAATTTCAGAACTTCATGCACTCAGCTGTCGACCTCCTTATCTGTTGTTCCATAAGGACAGGGTATCCTACGAACCAACCCGTCCTTTATGCCCAAGGTAGCCTCGACGTCTAACCTAAATCAAAGCATTGACCTCCTGTGTTTTTTCCAGAATATTCCAATAGGTCTGAACAAAAATTACACTGGCTAGATGTTCATCGTCAGTTAAGGTACTATTTGGATAGAACAAAACAATTTAGAAAATCTGACCAGCTGTTTGTCTCCTATGCAGAAGGCAGAAAGGGACTTTCAGTTTCAAAGGTATCATTATCTAGATGGCTAACATCTCTGATTTCCCTTGTTTATGAAATTAGACACCAAAAGCTGCCTAATAAACCTAAGGCCCATTCCACCAGAGCTTTGGCTACTTCTATAGCCTTCCAAGACAGACTGCCTATTGACACCATTTGTGCAGCGGCTACTTGGGCTACTCCTCACACTTTCATTTCTCATTATAAGTTGGATTTAGCTTCTAGACATAGAGCTAACTTTGGTTCCACTGTTCTCAGGAGTCTGTTCCGTTAGGCCACCGGGACAAGGTGCTAGGGACGGTCCCATCCAGCAAGAATGAAGGCGAGATAGACAACTTAACATATAGAAGTTATGTTCTTACCATAACGTTCCATGTTAGTTGTCTTCTTCTCGCCTTCTTCTTGCGTCCCACCCTCCTCCCCCCTGGCCTGGACAGACCTAGAGGAGTTGTGATTGTGACCTCTCTTTCTACCACCTCTTTTCTTAGGCATATGCTGTTGTGCATATTTCCTGGATCAGGATGTAGGTCACCCTTCTTTCTCCCTGGTTTTTAGAGGTGGACTTTGTTTATAGTTATTCTGATACTATTATAAGCTGGGGTTAGCTTACAAACGAGATCTGAGGTAACTCACGCCTAGCATTGTGGGATATAGGGGGAGCCTCGAGCCGGTGGAACCAACTCTCGAGCTTTTAGAGTGGCCGAGTCGGAGCCGAGGTCGGTTCCGAACCCATCCAGCAAGAAGAAGGCGAGAAGAAGACAACTAACATGGAACGTTATGGTAAGAACATAACTTCTATTTTTTATCAAAACTATTAACTTTTATTGTCTGATACAATAATGTCATGTATGCCTTGCCCTGAAATATGGATTTCACTGCATTTAATACACTGCTGTTCTGGTATCTGACAGCTCCATCAATACACAGATTAAATAGAATGCTTCTTTGAACTGAAGCAAATCTATGCAGTTTCCTTCATGGTCTTTATGGTATTGTGTAGGTTGGCATTTGCTTTTTTTATTATGGTATGAATTTCATGTATTACACCTTTATACCACTTATCATATCAAAGATGATCTGGACCTATGTATTATGTTTATAGTGCTTTTCTTGCATTTTAGCATTCTATGACGCATTCTCAAGCATCATTCTATGCTTAGTTACTGTAATCTTGTCCATTTCAAACATCAGGGCTTGGACAAAACTTACTTCCTTGTTCAACAAAAAGTAATACTGATTTTCCTTCCTAAAAATCTTTGATCTGTTCAGTATTTCACTGTAACTTTTTCTGTACCACTGAATTTTTACTGACTCTGAAATTCTTTTACTTTTTTTTTCTGTCTTTGCTACTGCTGTATTACTCAAAGAATCTTGTAGGAAATGTTTTTACTGTGGTAAATATGTTGTACTCTGCTTACCTGCTATATATAGTTCCTTGCTGATTTGTATTTCACTGTAAGGTTATCTTTTTGTATATTATGTTACATCCTCTTTTATCTTTGAGGTGCCTTGTACAAAGATTTTCTGAATGTACTCTGTTCTGTCTTTAATTGTACTTCTTTGCCGTAGAGTTACAAAATCAATTTGTTTTACTTGTGAGCATATCTCTTTTACACATCTGTAAATGCTCCTGGCTCTTATAGAGCAAGTCCAGTTTTCCTTTCTGATGTCTTAGTGTAGAGGTTTGAAGTCTAGACTGTGACGCAGGCAACCCAAGTTTGATTAGTGGATCAAGCACCTTTTGAAGCTGGCAGGGAGAAGGAAAGAATGATAAGGCTCTGCCTACTTACCTGTCTTCAGGAGAAGGGATGAGAGATGCTGTGGTAAGTGTAGGCCACTCTCCTTGTCGCTGTAGAGTCTGAGACATAGAACAGCAGCCAGAATAGATATTGTTCTGGTGTGAGATGCAGGGATACTCACTAGACCACTCCTCACTGCACGGCAATGGCCTTTAAGGAAGGTACTAGCACATTAGCTGAACCGGCACCTCTGCATATTAGGTATGGTGGCTGTCTGTCTCTCTTGCATAAACTTGCATCATCAGTCTGATGTGGATGTTTTTGTTAGTATTGCTTAATACGAACAGAATGAAAATAGTTAGGGACTTGGGGGGGGGGGGGTTGCTGCACTGACAGAGCATAAGAGAGTACAACATCTATTCATCAGAATAAAAGGATTTAAAAAATGTCCATTTTTTGGAAATACTGTAACCTTCATAGAATTGTGACTTAAAGCCTTCTGCAACAGCTGGCTATTTACATTATATAAAACTTAAACATGAAAGTTTTGGTTGCTGGTATCTTAAGCATGTCATAATTTCTGTTTGCAACAGGTATAAACTTTAAGTTATTGCATTATTCCCCAAAATGTCATTAATGTACGCTTGTCATCTAGCAATAGCACTTTCTAGTCTTTTGACTTTTTCCTGAAGTTTGAAAGATTTTTATATTTCAGACCTGCCACTCTAATTTTATACTAGTTCCTGTGGGATGAAAATTGGGCTTTCTCAATCTGTACAGTAGCTCTATTAGTCTCTCATCAAGTTTTTTCTATGTCTGGATCATCATTTAGGTTTACAACTTTTAAGCTTTCAGTTACTTGTCCACCAGCTCACTGAGGTGTTGGGAATTCCAGAACAGTGTGTGCTAAATCTTGCTAATGACACATTAGATGTATACAGTTGTATTTTTGTCTGATACTTAAAATAGCTTAATATTTAACACTTTCTCAACCATAAACAATGGATGATGCCCTCTTTAAATCACTTTATTCAGATTCTGTGGATCAATACAAATGCAGACATAATGCTTCACAGCCATTTGGTTCTGTTTCTTAGTGACACTTAAGCTTTCTGTTTGCTTAACTTAGCCTAGTAAACACCTATGAACCTAACAACCACAAAGGCATTTTAAAGCCTAGCCATCCATCCCAAATCTCTGACAAGTTTTTGTAACCTTCTTAAGCATAAGCAGGTGCTCAGGAGATGAAACATTTGTAAGTAGGGGCCTGGGAGATGAAACATTTACAGGCTGACTGTACCCATTAGAGATACAGGTGCCAATCCAGGAATGAATTTCCTGTTCTCCATCCAGTTGTCCAAGTTACCCTTGCATTGGATTAGGGGAATAACTCTGCTTCACGTAGATGGGGAGCCTATTCCAGAGATGGGGTAGTCTCTGGGATATATATACCTGTTTCTCCAGCAGGTCTTGTTTGTATCAAGGCAAGGTTTAAATCTTTAGAATAGGTGATTCTAGTGCTGTTTGTTTTGTGGATATGCAGGAGGTCCATCAGAGTGGGGTCTGACAATGCCCTGTATGCCAGGTATAGATCTCCCCTTAAAACCTGTAGGAGACAGAATACAGGGATAGGGCCTTCAGGTGTTCTGCATAGGACATTTTACTTACACCTTGTATTCTTTTAGTGAAGAACCTCTGGGGACATTCCAATTGTTGCATATGCTTGGTTAGGTACATACCAAAGAGGGCATTGTACTCAATGACAGGTCTGATGAATGGCGAATACAGTGGAACAATGACGTCCTTGAACCTAGATGACCTTTGTTTATAAGCTGAGAAACACAGAATAATTTCCTCACTACTGTAAACATTATTACTATTATTATTATTATTGACATCTGTTGACCGGTAAAGTCCACTGGGCCCAAGGACCCATTTTCAGTGGAGGCTCGGGGAGAAAAGCTCCAAACAGTTACAAAAAAATTTGTCTAAGAAATCAGCTTGAATGTAGTAGTCACTATAAAGTTATACATATGACAAATGAAACAGATGTGCAAAGAATTACACTTAAACAGCAGAGACATTTAATACAGTCTCAGAAGTAAAAAATGTTTGATTCCATTTATTCAGTCACAGAAGTCAAAAGAAATAAGACTAGAGATGAAGAATAAGTAGAGAAAATTGCTGTATTATTTAAGTTTGGAAAAGTATTTGTAGGGTATTATGGCCAAAAATAAGAATATTTAAGGTGGTTTGATCATGTGGTTACAGGGACAGGAGTTGTTATTGAGAAAGTATTCTTTCAGAGCAGATTTAATTGTTTTTATAGATTTGAGTTGGATAATAGAGTGAAGGAGCGCATTCCAAAGTTTGGCAACGGAGTAGGAATACAGACATTGTCCAGCTGTTTTGTTGGGTTTAATTACAGTTAGCAGTTGTTTGTTAGTGGACCTGAGATTTCATTTAAGGGTGTGTGTTTGTATTGTATTTTGAAGGGATGGGCAGTGTTTTGGTTATTGAGTAGTTTGTGGGTGAGAGTAAGTTAAGAGAAAGATAGGTAATGAGGGAATTCAAACCAGCTTAAAGTTTTAATGGCCAGGCAGTGATATGTGCGAGTTGGCATGTTGGTGAAAAAACTTAGCAATTTTGTAGTAATATGGCTGCAGTTTGTTCAAGAGAGATGTGTGTAAGTTGGTGAAGAAGCTACCATAGAGGAGGGAGGGAAGAAGTAGGGTATTTGCTAGTTTTAACTTGATAGACTTGTCCAGATATAGTTTATGCCTATAGAGCTTGCCAGGCTTAAAATGGGTATTTTTGATTGTGTTGAGTATATGTTTTTCAAAAGAAAATTTATCATCAATTGTGATGCCAAGTAGTTTAGATGTTTTTACAGTTTCAATTACTGTACTGTTCTGAGAGAATATTTTAAACTATACAGTTAGAGGTTTGGATGAGAAAAGTAAGTTTTGATTTGTTGGGATTAAGTAGGAGTTGAGCCTCATTAAGCCAAGATTCAATGGAAGTAAAAGCTTTTTGTGTTAATTTTAGGAGATCGGAAATGTTAGACGATGTGATAATTGTCGAGTCGTCAGCGTACTGAATGAGGGTACTTTGGATAGATGCTTTATGGTGATTATTAATAAATATATTAAGAAGCAAGAGCCCAAGTATAGATCCTTGGGGATGCCTGTGTTGTTGATTAGGTATTCGGATTGCTTGTTTTGTCATCTAATGGATTATTTTCTGTTTAGTACAGGGGTCCGCAACCTTCACTATTAAAAGAGCCATTTTTACCCCTCTCCCACCAAATAAAGTTCATAGGGAGCCACAAAACCTACTTGACCCCTAAAATGAAGATAACACAGCATATAAAGTTTTATATATAGTTATTATACTAAATATAAAGAACTAAGTTTAGAGGAGCAAAAATCCGTCCCAATTTTTGTTCCTTTGTTTCGATTGCTCGATTGCTGTGTGTGTGTGTGTGTGTGTGTGTGTGTGTGTGTGTGTGTGTGTGTGTGTGTGTGTGTGTGAGTGTGTGTGTGTGTGTGTGTAAAAATGCATGTTAACAGAAACCATGTTATTCTATCAAGTTTATAAGAGCAATATTTAAAGTCCGTCCCTATTTTTGTTCCTCTTTATTTGTGGCTCTGTTCAGATTTCTTGTGATAAGACTTTGAGAAGTATGGAAATCTTTCAGGAGATACTGCTGCTGCTGCCAGGGGATTGCTTGATCACTCAGTGTGTGTGGAATGCATGGCAACAGAAATCATGTCATTCTAGCAAATTTCTAAGTTTATAAGAGCAGTACTTGAGTCCATCACTCGATCACTCTCAATGTGTGCGTGTGTGTGTATGTGTTGTGCGGTGTGGCCATTATTTTTCAAAGCTACAGTGAGCCACTGCAGAGGGGTGGAAGAGCGGTGAAAGTATAGAGATGGGCCAGTGGTTCGAGCGATCACTGGTGTTACCATCTTTGTGAAGGGGAGTAATAATTGAGTTTTTCCAGAGTTGTGGGACATATGATTCTGAGATAGATTGGTTAATGAGAATGCTGACTGGAAAAGCTATAGAGTCTACTGCTAGTTTTAGGTATTCAGGTGGTAGGCCGTCAGAAGAGGGGGTACATGGCTTTAGTTTAGAGAGCAGTTTGTGCACTACAGAGGTGGGAACAGGTTGCAAATGTAAATAGAGGAGCAATTGGTGTATTATTTGAGTTAGAATTGTTATGGGTGGAGTTGAGATGCAATTGATGGTTTGAGGGTGTATTGTGGTTTTTGTTGTAATTTGTACTATTATTAGTTTGTAGGGAGACATCATTAACAAGTTTTTGGATAGTTTCAGTAAAGTGAGAGTTGAAGGCTTGAGCAATTTTCTTGAAGGTCTTTGTCAGGTGAGGGGGTAGGGTTGTGCTGAGTGTCAGAATTTAGAAGAGAGGGAACGGAGTTCCAGAACTTTTTGGAGCTATTATGTTGCATAGAGAGTTTAGTGGAGAAATAGCCTTTTTTTATCCTTGATGATTTGCCTTTTGGTATTATTGCGGATTTGTTTGTATTTGAGTAGACATATGATGGTCAACGGCTACATTACTGTGTATGTGTCCCTAAGTTCCTGACTACTGGGCAAACTCTAAGGGGTGTGTTGTCAACATAGTAGTTATGTGTGTGACTTCCCGAAAGATACTATTATGCATTTCATGGCATTTAGGTTTAGTCCATAGTTGTTTGTCTGTGTCAGTCCTTGGTGAACATTTGGATTGGAGTGGGATTCAGTGGCAGCTCTTAATTTGTAATTAACTGGAAATTTAGTCAGCCAGAGACTACTAACATTGACCTTGACTTCAGAGAATTAAATGCCAAAAAGAAGCGTCCCAAGGACCGATCCCTAAGGGACTCCACTTGTAACTGGCATCTTTGTAGAAGTGGACTCCTCAGTTCTAACTTTCTGGGTCCTGTTTGCAAGCCAGTTGGCTGCCCACTGGATGACATACTGGTTTGTAGCTACCCTCTTGAATTTGTCAACAATGCCCGAGTGGGGTATTGTGTCAGATGCCTTGGCTATGTAAAGGTAGGCAGTATGAAGCATTTTGCCCTCATCCATTGCTTCGGTGACCTTCTCAAAGAAGTTTACCAGGTTGAGTAGGCATGACCTGCTCTTGATGAAATCAAACTGGGTTGGGTCCAGTGTCTGGAGGTTTACTATATCATTATTGATCATTTACATAATAATTCTTTCCATGGGTTTGTGTATAAGCCTAGTGAGACTTATGGGCCTGTGGTTTCCAGGATCTGTAGCTGGCCCACCTTTATGCAGAAGGATGATTGTTGCTGTTTTCCATTCATGAGGCACAAAGCCTATTTGGAGGCTACAGTTCAGTAGCAGTTCTGGAGGGCCTGATAGGTCCTGTTTCATGCTGTTTAGAAGGCATCCTGGGATATTGTCTGAGCCCATTGATGCAGTGCTGTTGGCCTTAGAAAGAGCACTATGGACCTGTTCCCTAGTGATATGAGGGGTAGTTGTATTTGAGTCTTCAACTTCTTGATCAGTTAGGCTCCTTAGAACTACTGGAATTTTTCTAGGAGGATACGTTACTGACATAACATCTAACTTCCATGATGTTCTCCTGGCAAACCTCCCAAACCAGTAGCTAAGTCAGTATTACAATGTAGGATATCATTGCCATTACTGTGTATAGTACTTGAGATGGCTCTGTGACTGTCTAGTTGTTCCTTTGCACATTTACTCTTTGTACGATATGAATATTTATAATATCCAACATCTTAGAAGCCCAGCAGCCCAAAATTTTAGGAAAATACCTTCCATAAAAGTATACACTTGTCTGGAATTCTGCCCTTATTCACTGACAGAATAAATAATTTTCTGCTGTTGTTACCTGTGATCACTATATGGAAGATCTTGCATGTTATATTATTATATTCACGTGCTACTATTTGAACACATCATGGTGGTCTTTCTTTTTACCATTGCTTTTATAATGCAGTCTCACTTCATCTCATTGTTATTTTATTACTTTGCTCACATTGTATGTTATACACATCCACTTCATTGTCATTTCAATTGCTCTGCATACATCCACAGTTCTTTTTAAAGTCAGGTCTGCCTGTCTCCAAAGCCTAACCTAGTTTGATCATGTTCTAGACAACAAACCATTTCAGATAAATGAGTTTTAACTAGATTTTTATCTTGGTAACAAAAGTAGCTGTAGTTTTTCATGGGTTCCTATCAGTTTATCGAACGGCATTTTCAGTTCAATTACATTGAACAAGCTATTTGTTGAACTGTTCATACTGAGATTGCAATACAGTGAGGATCAGGAAATTTGCCCTTCCACACTGTAGAATGAACTTGGAGTTGGCATATATAATTAGTGGGGGTGCGGGAGGCATAGCCCCCCCCACACACACACACATGAGAGGAATTCGATAAATAGCATTTTCGATGAAATGGCGTTTGTTGAAGTGATGGCTTGATGAAGTGATATAGAAACATTTTCCACTGAGCCCAGGTTCCTTATAACAAATGTTAAATTAAAAGCCAATTTTTTTCCCTAGGCTCACAGTAATTTCAGAATATCTATCTAATTGCGTATTGCTTGTATTTTGTCATTCTGCTCTTTTTCAAAAGAAAAGTGTTAAAGCACCTTCATGGCTTCTTCTCCCAGCTCTTTCAGAAATATGGCTGCTTGACTGTAGTGCTAACAATGAGGAATAACTTAAATTTTGACTTCACATCTAATAGTCGTCAGCTAAACTGTTTTGCAGTGAGGAAATTTGTGGTGGTTGCATTTTGGACCATATTTCCATGGAAATAAAAATCACTGTGAGGGGTTCTCATCATATATATAAGAATGAAGCAGAATTATGATTTTTATTATGAGAAAGTAAATAGGTTCCGACAACAATTTATATTTCTAATTGTTCAGTGACGGGAAGACAATCTTACTCACTTGTCATGCCATGTAACATAATGCCCATCCAGGTACTTACAAATGACACAGGCATTGTGGATATATTATTAATGTCCATGAGGTCTTTACTGTGATTGCCATCAAATAAGATGCCACATGACATACATCCCATTATCTATAACAGTATTATCTTAAAGAGATGCTGCCACATACTCAATCCAAGAGATACTACCACACACCAAAGTCCCAACCCTGGCTCAGATTTAGAACATTTAGTATCTGTTTGCAAATTTTGCCTATTATTCACTGACAAAGTGCATAATTTTCAGCGCTTACTATTCACAACTGCAAAATAAGTAATCTTGTTTGTAAATAGAGAGCATACCAATTTTACTGCTCTAAGGTGTAGGCACTGGTTTGGCTGGACATAAACATATTTTATCCTCTGTAAGCCATACTGTTTTGTAAGAGTTGCTTTGATAAATTGCAAGCTATTCGTTCTTTTGAAACAAAAGTGCTTAAATCAAACACATTTGAATACCTGTGTTCAGAAGTGATTGTTTCTATTATCAAAGTTGTAGAATACATAGAATGATAAATAATTTATTTTTGCTCTAACAAAGTATTGGTCTTTTCATCAAATAGTGTCTACTTCAGAGGTGATCATAACGACCAGCAGGTGACGTAGATATGCGGTAACCTACATTATGGATCTCCTACTTAATTTTTGACTAATGTCTCTTCTCAGTCTTGATTGCTGTTTGATACATTTAAAATAGAATGTATGGAGTTTCTTTTGAGAACAAAAAGAAATGTACTCAATGTAGTACAGAGAATATGTCCATCTATGCCCATGTCTTATAGTAGCATTGCTTTATTGTTAATTTTATAATTAAGCATCTTAGCACTTGAGAATTATTCATATAGTGTACGTATCAGTTTTTGTAGTAATTGATATTTGCATTATTTGGGACTACTGCATCTAAGTAATTGCAAAAGCAGGACAAATAGTTAACTGTTTCCCATGCAGATAAAGAAGCAGATGTAACAGAGTGTCCCTTGGAGTTATTAGGAATAACGTGAATCCTGCAGCTGTAAGAGAAGCAGTATGACGGTACATCATCTGTATGCTTTAGGGGTACAAAGAGTAACGAGAGCAGAGAAATTATTTCCATAAGCAGAATGTCACTCTTCATTTACTTTTAGTGTGGACGTGTTCTAGGATATTTATATACTTATTTGCCAGTCTATCTGTCTGTTTGTTAACTTGACTAGATAGATAGGGTCCATTTTCAGCCATAACTTATGCCAATGGTAAAGGCAAGGGTATAATCTAAATACTATTGTACAAACAGACAGATGTAGTACAACACAATCTAAAGGTGAATTAAGGAACTACACATTGTTTATATTACTGCAATGTATAAAATGCTATATAAAAAGGCAGAAGGATTATGAATTTTTAATATAGGTTGATTATAAAATACTTAGAAAAGCAGAAAAATGAACATTATTTTTTCATCTAGCCAACCAAGTACCAGTGCAGGGTCTTTCCCTTTGACATTCCTTTTGCCTCTTTCATCTAGCCAACCAAGTACCAGTGCAGGGTCTTTCCCTTTGACATTCCTTTTGCCTCTTTCATCTAGCCAACCAAGTACCAGTGCAGGGTCTTTCCCTTTGACATTCCTTTTGCCTCAACATCTTCAAAAGGTGCTGATAATAGTGGTGTGCATGCTTTAGGAGAAGAACCCCCCACGATCTTCCTTTACCTGCATGATTGAGTGATGGTAATTACATAATTTCCTTTTGGTGGCTCTGACATGGGCTTTACCTTGGTTGCAGTTTTTGGGGGTGAGTCAGTTGTTGAAAACCTGCCTTTGCTGACCGTCTAAGGATTTTCTGTATTGGGGTGTGGGGCCTGGGGATGGTACACTCCACAGAAAAGACCTAGAAAATCAAAGATCACAGGTAGTTGGTGGTGAAACAAAAGTATATTCTGGTCTGTGCTGACCTTCACTTGTTTGTGTTGATGGTGTCTACAGTGTTTACTGTTTTTGGCGTACTTTCATATGAGGGTACTCCACCGTACAGTGCTCTGCAGTTGAATACATAGCCAACATTCCAGTTCATTTCTGCTTATGGTTTCATATCCATGTCACTCCTTCCTGGATTGGGTGCTGTACTTCACCAGCCTGGAAGTGGGATTACTATTTGTTTGTCTAGTTCTGATGCAATTGCTGATGCTCACTTAGCAGGTTTATTTTATTTTATTGTTTATGTCTGATAACTAGGCGGGTGAGCTAGTCTTTTGAAAATGTTTAGTCCATCTTGGGCAAGTGACATACAATAAAAGCACTGACTACATGTAGTAGGTTTGCTTAAGTATGCATTTTCATGTGGTTCATAGAGTCAGATCTGGTCCCAGGCTTATAGAACAGCAAAAAAGAAGGAATTTCACAAATGTATTTTATCCTCCTAGATTTGAAAGTTGTGCTTCTAGCTTAACAGAAAGTGGGGGAACTGGTAAACCCTGAGGTCCTTTTGGTGAACTCTGTAAATCAGGCCATAGGTTGTTATCCGAATAAAGGAAAGAGTTGGATGCCATGCTGTTGCCCTCTCTAAAGAAAGTGGTACAAGTATGGCAGTGGGCCATTGATCCACTGAACAGACCATTTTCCTGGAGGAACATTACAGTGGAATTTATTTAGGTTGTCAAGTAACTGAAGAAGGTTTGCTTTTGAGAATTCCCAAAACAGAGGCATTTGCAGGTAGGTTGTTTTAAGGGAAAAGGTCACTGATTTATCATCTGACACATATGGAACAGTGCAAGAAGTGGCCGTAATTGTAAGGATAAGATCAAGGGTATTAGAACTTCCAGTAAGATAGCTAACTGTGTGTATAAGGTAGTTAGTATTTATAGCGTCCATAATGTGTTGGGTATGATGACGTTTAGCCAGTTTACTGATGGATAGTTGGAGTGTTTCAGTAAAAGGTGTTGGGTTTAATGGGGGTTTCAGCTAATGTGTTAAGATAGCTGTCATACTCAGAAGAGGTCATAAGGTGTGTAATTAATCTTGTTCAGGATGATTTAGATATCTTGGAGTTCACATACGAAGTCCCAAGGAATCTGTTGGGTGATATCATTGACCAATACTGATACTCCCCTACAATTGCCAGTAAGTTTAAAGACATGGTAAGCACTAAACCCAAGAAAAGAAGAAATGCTTCCGGTGCTTTGAAATCATGTCTGTGTAACTACACATGTATGCATGTGTGCATGTTGCAGGAAAGCTTCAAGTTTGGGCATTTCTTCTTTGACTTCTGTCATTAAATAGAGCTGCTTTAATGTGTTCCATATTAGAATTTAGTAGGCTAGGATGCCCAGCAAATGAACTCTTCCTAAAAAAGTACTGTGGGTGCAGAAAAAGCTTTATTCAAAATGCAAAAGCATTGGTAAGATATGAGGTGCAGTCCTCTTTAGTAAATCAGGAAGGCTTGCCAGCCATCTCATCCCTAGCTGACATACTAGATCCCCCTGGAATAACGCAGAGTATATAGCCAGTTATTAAACCCAATTATCTTGTTTTTTAATCATGGCAACATACTGGGTGATGGCATCAAGTACCACTCAAGATTAGTGCCTTTCCTGTCTGAGACACATGCATAGCAAACTCAGTCATATCCTTCTGCATATCTCTCTGGGTGGAGCACTTAAGGTGATTTACCCCCATATGGGTCACTATCAGGTCATAATTGTATTTGCCAGTATGGACGGTTCTAAGAGCACGTATGTGCCAGTTTCTAGCATCATAAAAGACAGTTGTTATCCTCTTCTTATCCATCCTGGTGAGGGTGGTGTCAATATGCCTGACTGTAGTCACCTATTGATAAAACATTGTTGTGGGTAAATTCCACATCAGTGGGTGTTAAGGGCTTGGAGTCTGTACCTCTATGAATGTTGGAGTTGTGTACTGGCTGTGGGTGTACAGGATGAAGGTGCATGTCTTGCTGTGGGAACTAATAGCTGCAATCTCCTAGTCCTTTTGAACTACTGGATGCTGAACTCTGCACCAGCATAGGTTGACTAAACAGTTTTTAAATAGGTTTCTCAAATGTACCCTGTTTTTAAGAATTGTGGTCCTCCTTCCATGGTAGACAGATTCATGTCTGCCTTCTGAATAGCTTGGCTTGGCAAATCTAATGTTTGTATGTTGGAAGATATTGTCATTGGTGACCATTGTTTCTGCCAGGTGAATTTCTGAACTCCAAAGATTGACTGATTTTTTTTTTTTTCATAAACCCATAATATCTTTTTCCAAGAGTCTTCTGTTTCTTATGACTGTCACTTTCTTTTGAAGTTTTGTTTAAGATGTCATTCAGCTAGTTCATTCAGCTACATGTTTTCTTTCCAGAGGCCGAATCCAGGGGAGGAAGAATGCTCCATGTGTTGTATGTCCATCATCAGATGATGTTTTTATCTCAGTACAGTGCATTTAGAAAGATAGATATCATTTTTGTCAGGGTAAGAAGGGTGCAGTAGCTACTGACCAGACCCTGTGTGTGGATTGCTGAATTATTGTCTTTTGTCTCTAATTGGTCATTAGCGAATGTTGATAAGGCCATTCTACTACAAGGGGGGCTGTCTCTGATATCTGTTCTAATAATGTGGCCTTGGTGCACATTTGACTAAGCATAACAGTTTAGACCTCCACTTCAGTAATAGAAATTCTTTTGTCACATGTTCAGTGAGAATCTAATGGATTCCTGTTGCTGCTGCCTTCCTTTGTTAGCATCTGCAGGTACTGCTTTTGATTGTGTGTGTGAACCCCACAGCAGATGGCCCCTTGAAGTAAATTGTAACAGGTTTGTGAGTGCTTACCATATCCTTCAAGGATTCATAACGAAACAAACAAATAGCATCTAAATACCTAAACAGAAAATAGTGCCAGCAGTAACAGAGTATATACTGTATGTGTATCCACTAACATTAAAAAGATAAAAAACGGAAAGTGTGTTGAAGGGAGGCAAGCCCCCCTTACATCCTCCTATATTTTTTTGTCTCACAACCTGTACTTCAGTATACTAACGTCTTGTTTGCACAACCATAGAGAAAGGGCAGAAATCACCCCCACCCCTCAAAAAAAAAAATGTTTCTGCTCCAAATTCAAAATAGTCAGCAAACAACGAAAGTTCATAATCTGTTATACCCATACCTTTCACGTTAAGTTCCTGTTGTAAGGACCATACACACTGAACAAAAACTAAAAATTACAGACACAACATTAGCTGCTCATGCAGTTATTTGATGCATGTGGCTTAAAACTAACACATTTGATATACATAAGCTGAGTGAAACCACATGCTTCTAATCTTTAAGAAGGCACTCTGCAGTGGGTACATATTTATTTATTTCTTTATTTTTCACCATTAATATTTGTTGGCCTGGATTGTCCAGCTGTGCTTGTGCAGCTCCTTTTCAGCAGATTCCAGAGAAGAAAAGCTATACAATAACAAGAGACACAAGTACAGTTTTGCACTATAATAAGTTATGCACTCAAATATTACCATTTTCCCCCTCCCTTTGTGCCAGGGTGGGTGTGTAAGTTACCTGGTATTGGTAAACTGTACGTATTGCAAGTTTTATCATTGCACATCTATACTGTTTTGTGTTTTTGCTTGCTGCAGGTGTGCTTTTCCCCCATGCACGAGTCAGAAACAGTGGATACTGGGGGCTACTCACACATCCTTATGTCTGATACAAAGATGCTTTGAAGGGATTAAAGAGACAATGCACTCCCAAATATGGGAGTTATAGAACAAGGTAGAAAACCAGACACCAAGATAACACATGTAAAGAGTGCTGTTAACCTTCTGCTGAGGGACTCTGGAAGATATGTTGTTATGATGATTAGTTACATATCTTTTATTTTCAGTGTGTTTGCTGTCATAAATGTATGTGACATAGCACAGCAAAATGGTCATCTTCTGAAATGTATTGTGACTATGTGCTATACATGGTCACAGAGTAGCGCACACACTCTAGAGAGAAAGATAAGAGACACAGACCTGCACACACATTACTGCACCTTATCACAGCAATACGTGGACTATATCAACTGCAGAAGCACATAAGCAGTATGCTTCACAGTCAGAGGTATACACTTACAGAAAATGTAATGTCCTTCTATTTCTAGGTTGCAGTATTGTTAGTGTGGGATTCCCCACCTCATGCGACCCGACGTCAGCCTGTTTGCTGAAGGTGCGTGGGGTGTCACACATACGGCCATAAACCAGGGACCTTAAATGTGACATCTGCAAGCACAGACCTCAGAACTTGAAGGCCATTTAGACAGTCCCAAAGAGAGTAACAACTGGTAGCATGCTTGATTTTGGTGCAGAAGGCTGGGGGTTCTGTTCAAACTGCATATAGATGGATTGCTGATACTGTGTTGTACTTTTTAGGGGGGAGGCAGTGGGGGTGCTGCAGTCCTGAGTGTGTTCTCCTTTGGACGAGATGCCTAGTAACTGTGAACCTGTTGTTGGTTTGCCGTGTATTCCCTAGTGCAATATCACCAGCCAACATACCTCGCAACTGTACAGATTTTTCAGAATTTCCAGATTTTTGCCTCCTATTTTTGGTTTGTTCCTCATAAATTTTGTGGTTCTCTGGTAAATCCCTAAGGACTGAAGTGACTAAATAATGCCATTAGTTTGTTTTAAACCTCATATTCTTCAGAAAATGCATACTCACACAAATCCTGTCATTGAAATAACGTTTTTAAGTTTATATGTGCAATATTTAAAATCTGTCCCTATTTTTGGACATTTCTCCATCATTGTTTTAGGCTTTCTCCAGATTTCTTATGGTAACAGGTTGAGAGTTGTGCCAGCTTACCATTTTTTTATGTAACACAGGCAATTTATCTTTCAAGGGCAGCAGGGACTGGTTTTATAGATGAAAACACTGAAATATAAAATTGTTTGCCAGCAGCAGTCTCTTTATTAGTTACAGATCTTTAATGTGGAATTATTCAGATGACTTTTACTTCTGCAGAGACTATGCATATTTACTGATATTGTTGGATTGTAATAACAGGACTTTGAGTGGCCTTTTATGATTGAAATTTTCTGAAATGGGTAGTTTTGTCATTATTGGGTCATATGTTTTTTTTTTTTTTTTTTTTGCTTAATGGAAAAATGTCCAAAACTACAAATTTAAAACACACTCTCTAACAAGTGGTGCTATAATATACAAGGAATATAATTTAATACAGTGAGGAAGGCAAATCAAAGAACACATGTACATATGTGGATCTATGTTAAATGATCGACTTTTCGGAAACTCGAAAAAATTATCTAAGAGACCATATGATCGAGTTTCCAAAAACTCGAACATCAAAAAAAAAAAGCTTTTTTTACATTTTATTTTTTGGGGGGGGCCCCCCACATCCCCTGCAAATTATGTATACCAACTCTAAGTTCGTACTACAGTGAAGAAAAGGGTGAATTTCCTGATCCTATCTGTAGAGCAATATCCATTCAAAAGCTTTGAGTTTTTAAAAACTTGATCATATTGTCTCGACCATATGGAGTTTGTTTCTGAAAATTCTGTCAACTGATAGGGACCCATGTATGCATAGTCCTAAAAATGGTTACAAGGGGCCTATAGTTTGAAAACAGCCTAAGGTAAACTTTATTTGCCTTTAGTCAATGCATTTTCTTTGAATGTGGGTTTTAGTGCTGTTTTAATGAATGTGAGTTACAAGGGCAGAGAAGTTTACTGTTAATGCTAAGTCTGTTTTCATTGTGTGTGTGTGTGTGTGTGTGTGTGTGTGTGTGTGTGTGTGTGTGTGTGTGTGTGTGTGTGTGTGTGTGTGTGTGTGTGTGTGTGTGTGTGTGTGTGTGTGTGTGTGTGTGTGTGTGTGTGTGTGTGTGCGCGCGCGCGTATTTATTTCAATTTTTTGAAATTGGATATATATTTTTTTTCATTGTACTCTTCTGCCCTCCTTTTGTTTTTGTGTGGTGGGGGTTAACCAGCTGGGCTGTGGATTAAATAAAATAACTTGCCATTTCACTTGTTCATCTTAAATTCTGCCATTAGGGCTGGCAAGTGAATGTGTTAATAAATTTGAATATTTTTATCTTTTTTGGGGGGGGCGGGGGGGGCAGCTGTGTTTTGGATGAATGTAACATGTCCTTTTCACTTTGTTGGTTTTAATTCCATCTTTAAGGTACATTTATGTGAATAAATCTGAATATTTATACTTTTGAGGGGTGGCAGTAACTTTATCCTTGTCGTATTATTTTAAAGGCTGACTAGTGTGCTTTTGTGTGAAATTTAATTTTTTCTGGATGGAGTTGGCTAGCTGTGCTATGGGAATTTATCCTCTTCATTTGCTCAGCTTAAGTCTGGTATTAAGGGCTGGCTAGTGCCCATTTGTGCAAAATAAATTAGAATATTTATGTTTTTTTTTTATTGGGAGGGGGTGACTAGCTGTGTTGTTGATGAAATAACTGGTGCTCAGTTTAAAGTCTGACATTAATGGCTAGTGTACATTTTTTGTGAAATAAATGTGAATATTGTATGAAACACATTTGAAACTGTCCCCAGTTTTACAGAATGTTCTTGTATTTGTTTACTATGCTTGGTCTGCAAGTTACTCATATTATTTGCCTGGCTTATAATCTGTCTTTACATGACTAGTGTGCATTTGTATGAAATATGCTCCAATCTTTACAGTCTCTCTCTCTCTCTCTCTCTCTCTCTGTCTGTGTGCTGTATTTGTAAACTCAAATTGAAAAACTGTTCCTGATTTTGCAGAATGTTCCTAAGTTTGCTTCATCTTGATCTGTTCCTAAAGGAATTTGGGATCAACTGTCCACATTATTTACCAAATTCTGAATTACTGGGTCAGCTCTTAGGGGTGTGTTGTCCATGTCATACTCAACTTCCAAAGGAGACGATAATGTATTTTTGACATTTAGCTTTAGTCCATGATTATGGCACTAGTTATTTGTTTGGGACAGGCCTTCCTATAGGATGGCTGAGTCTTATGGGGATTTGATCACTGCTCCTAGCTTGATTTATTACTAAAAACAATTGTCATAGAGGAGAAGGTGTTAGAAACATATCTCTGTGGTGATGGTGGGGGGAGGTGTTAGAAAATGTTCTGCTCTGGGTGTCAAATATACTAGATATGCCACTGACACAGACACGCAGCCACATGCAGAGGTACAGTACATATCATTTGCACAGTGTTGCAGTGCTGACCGGAGTATTTTCCTTTGTTTGTCTCTGAATCAGCTGAAACAGTATCCTGATGCTGTTTTACAATAGCTGGACCTTGTATCTGTGCTAACAGTGTGCAATGTCTCATCACTTATGCATGAGTATTGTAATGTGATTTCATTTCTAATACATATCCCTCATTGCATGTCTGTGGTACAGATACATTGCTGCACATACAAAAAGCAACATTACACATTACAGCAAATTGCTCTTAATTTATGGTAGTATGCTTGATACAAATGGACGATTTAATATGCAGTAATGTCTCAGTACTAATAATGAATTTCTGCATAGTGCAAGAGATGCATTGTTTACGCAGCACAGATAAACATGTATTTAAACACGATTGTTATACTTTTTTGGGGGTGATTTTTTATTAATGTACAATGTTTGTTTGATAATAATGCAAAAACATTATGCATAATGCTTCTTTTCTAAAGCAGTCTGGAAGCATTGTTTTGCAAAGTGACTTGCTTTATTCACACAGCATGCAAGTAGAAACTGGTTGGTGGTCATCATTCTCTCTCTACTGCTGCAGTAACATTTTGCTCTTTTGGTTGTATCCTGCCCAGGATACAACAACTGGCCAGTCTTCAAAAAGAACTGGTTCCCTCCCACACCAGTACTCTGACTGCTGATTGGCTAACCCTTTGGAGGGAAATCAGCCACCATAGTGTAGACAACACTTTCTGGCCTCCTCAAGGGAAAGCAGCTCTGATGCTTCACAGGATTAGCATTATAGCAATAACCCACGCCTGGGTGTGGGTAATGCTGGATTTACCCACGGTTGGTGTGGTTTGGTCACGAGGGTGATGCTCGAGTGGCCAAACAAAGCCAACCGTGGGTAAATCCAGCATTACCCACACCCAGAAGTGGGTTATTGCTATTATACAATGACATTATTTAAGAAAAAAAAAATTACTTTTCTTAAATAATGACATTGTATAATGCCTTTTTGCTGCCCTTCCGCAGCTGTCTGGTATTCTGCGGCAGTTCTGATGTACTGCTCATGCGTATGCCTACGCAGTATATCAGAACTGTTGGCAAAAGCAACAGAGAAAGCAAGATCTCCGTTGCTTTTTACAAACTGTTTTGCTATGTTAAATGGGTTTAACATAGCGAGACAGCTTTAAAAAAAGCAACGGAAAATCTCCGTTGCTTTTTTTAAAGCTGTCTCGCTATGTTAAACCCATTTAACATAGCAAGACAGTTTTGAAAAAAGCAACAGAGAAAGCAAGATCTCCTTTGCTTTTTACAAACTGTCTTGCTATGTTAAAGGAGTTTAACATAGCGAGACAGTGAGAAAAAAGCAACGGAGAATCTCCGTTGCTTTTTTTAAAGCTGTCTCGCTATGTTAAACTCCTTTAACATAGCTAGACAGTGAGAAAAAAGAATTATAGTAATGGAAAAAGTCTGGGCGACCAGACCTTTTTCCATTACTATAACTCTGATTTACAGTGTGCACGCTGACCAATCAGCGTGCACGTTTTTGAATATTAATGGGGGGGGGAGGGTTGTATAATTGGCTACAAGCTTCATATCTGGCCGATATGTTCCTATAGGTGAGCCCTTCTATACAGAAAATATTACCTTCATAAATATTGTGATGTATTTTATTTTTTCTGAATAATACTGGCAATTTTATTATTATCAGAAGTTTTTTCTCAGAAACTGCTATTTTTATTGCTCATCCAAAGACATGTTGTCTCTTTATTGAATACTGTGGCTGTTGTGAGAAAAAATGTATTGCTTTTGAAACATTTTATCTGTAGTGTAGGGAGTTAAAGATTGGGTAGTATTTTTATATATATGTAAATAGTGTTTTGAATGTTTTTCTTGACTAGTTAGCCTAGTTTGCTTGACAGCATTATATTTAAGCATTGGAAAGCGTATTTTAGGACTGTAAATACATTTTATGTTTGGTACTTGTGTACGTTTTAGAACAACTTACCTTCATTTCTTCTTTTCTCTCAGTACACTTTCTGTGAAAGGGACTTGGACTTCTGACATGTTTTTTGTACACTACTTATGCATTTATTTTGAATTTTGAGGGACCATGAGAGGAAGTTTAAGAATGTGTGGGATGCTTATGAATATGTTCTGACAACCTATATTTTGATTGACTATTCCCAGCAGCACTGACTGGCAGATAGGTTTCTTCCTCCATTACAGCATTGAGTCTTATGCCCGTCCTGCTATTTCTTCTCCTGCTGTACCAAAAAAGAAAAAAAAAAAAAAAAACAGAACAGGACCCTTTTCTACGCTGTGGGCTTAGACAGTGCTTCAGCTATTAGTGGGTAACTCTGCAGTGTCCAAATGTTGTTCTTCGATCCACTCACTGGTTTCTGCAGGTTCTTCTAGTATAGTCCCTTCCTCCACAATGGATCAGAGGTTAGTCACATCCTCTGCAGCTATTCCATTGTCTAATCTGGGCATGGGAAAACTATCTTCATTAGGTCTGGGATTTTCTCTTGCGGGTTCTTCTTGGAAAGGCCAGGGAAGGAGACCTTTTGCCTGGGATGAAGCTCCATCTCAGAAATATCACTAGAAAAAAGAAACAAAAGGTTAGACACTGCTCATCCAAAGACATTTTGTATGTTCATAATAATAATTTTCTTATCTTAGCCAGGTTTATTGCAGGCTTTCTATCCTGGAGAACAGAAATCCACACCAGAAGCCTAACTAGGTCAATATATCCCTGAGAAAAATATATCAGAATATTCTGACTTGGAGAGGGACAGGGCATTCTCTTTGTCTTTAACTCAAGCCAAAGACTCCAAATCATAGGAGGTTACTAGGCTAATGGCCCTGGGGTGCTTATAAGCCTAGCTGAGAGTTTATTCTCAAAAAGAAACCTCCATCAGCACCTGTCGCCTCTGTCAGTGAGGGATGCAGGTGGAACCCCTGGGACAAATTTGTGATTTCCCATCCACTCATCAAGGTTGTGCTTGAAGAGGGTCAGTGAGGTGCTCTGTTTGACGTGTGTAGGAAGTCTGTTCCAGAGACAGGGCAGCCTCTGGGAGACAAACCTGGCTCTCCAGCAGGTTTTGTTGATGTCGCATATTGGATTCAGGCTTTTTGAGTGTGTAGTGCATGAGGAGTTAGATTTACGGATATGGAGCATCTCTAGTAGGGCAGTGTCTGAGATTGCCTTGTAGGTGAGACACAGATCACCCCTGAGCAATCTGTACAATACCAAGTACAGTGATAGTGGTTTGAGTCTGTCTGCATAAGACAGGTGTTGGAGGCCATGGGTTCTCTTTGTGAGGCATTTCAGTGGCCTTTCCAGTTGGTGCAGATGTTTGGAGAGGTACATCCCAAACTGGGTGTTATACTTAATTATTGGTCTAATGAGGGAGGAGTATAGAGAGGTAATAACCTCTTTTTTTCTGGATGCAATCCTTTTACTGATGAGATGAATTTAAGTAAAAGGCTTTTCTAACCATTGCCGCTATATGATGCTCAAATGTGAAGTTATCAACCTGAGTGCCCAGGTCTCTCACCACAGATTGTGTGCTTAGGGGGATGCCGTTGATGTGGTAATCAGTAGGGGTCATTTTTTTGCCGAATGGTATATTGATACATTTTTTTGCATTTAGCTTGAGGCCATGACTTTGGCACCAGTCATTAGTTGCTCGATGACAGCACCCAACTTACAGTCGTCTGCAAACTTGGTCAGCCACAGGCCTTTTGTCTTTGCTTGGACCTCTCTGAGAAATAGATGCCAAACAGTAGGGGTCCCAGGACAGATCCCTGGGGAACTCCACTAGTGACAGGTCTGCTATTGGAGGTGGAGGTGCCTGTTTTGACTTTGAGGGTCCTGTCGTTGAGCCAGTTGGCCACCCACCTGATGAAATACGGATTTACACCAAGTTGTGTTAGCTTTTTGATGATGCCCGAGTCTGGGATTGTGTCAAAGGCCTTGGTCAAGTCAAGGTAAACTGTATGCACTGACTTTCCCTCATCCAGGACCTTGGTGACAGTCTCAAAGAAGTCAACCAGGTTCAACAGGGAAGATCTGCCCTTGACGAATCCAAACTGGGTGGGGTCAAGTGCTTGGAGATTTTCTATGAGATCCATAATAATAATATGCTCCATGGCTTTACAGATCACACTTGTCAAGCTAATGGGGCCATAGTTTCCAGGGTCAGTAGTGACACCACCGTTGTGCAAGGGGATGACAATGACAGTTCTCCACTCTGCTGGAATGAAGCTTGTACTTAGGCTAGGTTAAATAGGGTGCTCAATGGCGAAGCTAGTTCTTGCTGGAGATGGTGCAGAGTACATCCTGAGATACTATCAGGTCCCATAGAAGCTGTGTTCTTTGCCTTGGATAGGGCCTGTAATACTTGATGTACGGAGATGTGAGGTGCGGGGCAAGTATCTGTGATGTCAAAAGGGCCTTTGGGGGGACAGGGGGGTAAAGTTCACACTGAAACTATCTGCTAGCAGGTTGGCTAAGTGAACAGCATCAGTGTAATTGATACTGTTAAGTATTAATTCAGAACAAACCTGGGCGTTGCCACAGAGATTCCTGACGTAACTGAAGAAGACTTTGTGGTTTCTGTTTGTTTTGGAGGCTAGTTTTGTTTCATAATTGGCCTTGGAGGTTTCCACTAGTGATCTAATTTGCTTGTTGAGGCTAAGGAGGGAGTTTTTCCAGTTTGGAATATGTTGCTTTTTACTCTTGAACAACAGTTTCATCCTTTTGTTGAAAAGTGTGTTGATAGAGAATGTCCATCAAACAGATTTGTGTTTCCTTGAGTAGTAGGTTTTACTTCTGTTGGGTATGGCTGAGTCCATGAGTTGTACAGGTGCTTGTATACCTCATTGGTGTACTGTTCAGCATAGTTGTCTGCATCTTCTAGGGGGGGGCGGTGGTGTGAAGCTACAGATACCCTCCCTTAGGAAGTTGTAGTCAGCTTTTGAGAAGTTTTTTAGCTTGATTACGGTTGGGGGTTTGGGTGGGATCGAAACTTCGAATGAGACAGTCTGTTGATCTGATCTCACCAGGGAAGATCATACTATGAGAGTGATGCAGCGGTCACCCATGTTGGTGAGAACCAAGTCCAAAATGTTATCTCCCCTTGTGGGGGTTGAGACAAGCTGGTCTAGTGCTTTAGAATTAACAAAGTCGAGGAATCATTGAGAGAGTGCATTAGTGCAAGAATAGTTCACCCAGTCTATGGTGGGGTAGTTGAAGTCACCAAGGATCAGGGTGTTAGGGGTACCTTGATGAAGTCAAGTAGATCCAGGTAAGAGGAGTGGGTGTCCTGAGTCATGGAAGTGGGTTTATAGATAGCTATAACTTGGATGAGTGTCTTGCCAACTGTCAGATTCAGAGGAAGGTTTGCCTTCTCCACTTCCATTAGAGGAGTTTTCCTTTTCTAAGACTAGTTCCAGGATGAATGATGCATTTTTATGGGGAAACAGTGAATGGCCTGCATACCACCAGTATGCATCCCAGACACATCCCCAGAAATGTGGTCAAAAATCAGGTTCTCAGGGTTATGTGATTGCATACAGATCCAGATACTCGAGATAAAGCACTTGACACTTTGTGTATTGAACTACTAGAACAGGGATATAGAATAGGGGACATAGAGCGAGCAATTGAACAAGCAAGCAGTAACAGAGTTAAACCCTATTTTTCTAATAGACCAACAAGTGCAACAGAGAATATGCAAGCTAAAGAGGAAAATGGCCCACGTAGAGTGGTTTTGACTTACTGTAGTGATATAGTTAAGAAAAACTGGCCAATATTCCCGGCCGATGGTAGCATTAGTAGAGTGGTTGGAGATGCTCCATGCTTTACATTTAAGAATAATAAAACTCTGAAGCAAAGACTATGTTATAAACGTGTCAGCTATGATAGGGTACACTCTGAGCACAGAGGTACTTATGCCTGGAGATCATGTAAGGCTTGCAAATACATCTGGTCAGTTACCTCAGTAGAGCATCCCAGGACCCAAGAAAAATTAGAGTTTTAATTTTATGCAGACTGTACAGATAAGAACCTTGTGTATTGGATGCAGTGTACAGCCTGTAATATGTTTTATACTGGGAAGACAAACTGTATGCAGAAGGAAAGAATACTGTAACATATCAATGATATATGTACTAGGAAGCACATAAATGCATTAGCTCAACATGTTTTAGAAGTAGGTGACACCCACCATTATAAATTCCTAGTTTTACAGAAAGTCAGTAAAGATATTAGGGAAGGTGACGTTATTAATGAAACAGAATACCTAGAATTGAGATGGATTTTAGACTTTAGGGCAAGTGCTTATCCGGGCCTTAATAATGCTGTCTCTTTAAAGCCAGCCCTTAAAAAGAGGGGGTTACATCATTAACTAATGTCACGTGTTTGTGTCTTCTTACTTGATTGGTAGAAGTGTTTTATTTAAAGATTTGGAGTAATTGTTTTTTTTTTTGGTCTGATGAAGTGGAAGTGCCATAAAAGCGCTTACCAGTTTTTAAATACTTTTATTGTTTTATGTTATTAAAGTATACATATATCCTCCTCAGCCTGGCGGACATCTTTTTATTTATTTATTAGAATTTTTTGGATTTTGTCTCGGTCCTTATACGCTTTTCATTATTACTATTGTATGCTGTTGGCTGTTATAAGGATCATGGCTGAGAGATTGGCTATTGAACTGGGATAGAACCCCTCAGAAGGAACCTCTGGTATTAAGGATAATGGCTTCAATATAGCCTTGAATAATGGACTGACAACCCATGAAATAACCTCACTGGTAAAAACAACCTGTAATCTGTTTTTGGATATGTGTTTCCAAAAAGAACCTTCTAATGAAATTAGAACTGATGCCTCAAGAATGTGTGAGTTCCACATGTCTCTTAGGGCACTGCAGGACAAACTTTACAAGTATAAGCGCCTGCAGTGGCAGCTCTTCCACTTGGAAGCAGCCTTGCATCATAAAATTATTCCCAGAAGGCTATGTGTTCTTAAAATGCCCTTATACGGGGATAGTTTTCCTAAACTGTTGAAGTGATGGCAGGTCTGCAATTTAGCCTTGATTACTTGCACCTCATTATTGATTTTTTTCATCCTGAAGAAGAATCGCTACCTAAAGAGAGCAGTAAAATGTTTTCTGTATTGCATGACTCCTTTCAAGGGAGTATATATGCAGAACGAACTGACGAGCTACTCTGTAACATATCTCTCTATGAGTTAAGTTACAGGGGAACAAGCTAAGTAAATTGCAGAGAGACTCTATGGATTTTCAAAAAGGCCATGTTTTTTTATGGCCGAAGGATGAGCCAGTAAGGAGCCAAGGAGGAAGCAGTGAGGGCGCTGTTTACCCAATAGTGAATGCGTCATGTCAGGGAGGGAGGTCCCAACCTGTACGGCATGATAGGGTGAATGAGCATGTGCAGGAGAGTGAATCTAGTAATACGCCAACAGAGAGTGATACGAATGGATGAGGAACCAAATCAGAGTACAAATAACATCTCTCAGGATTTTATTAATATGAGGTTGCCAGTTGTTTAAATGTTGCTAATTCTGTTGGTATTAAGGGATCTGAAAGGGACACATCTCCAGCTGTGAAGCCTAAGCTGCGTGCAGGGCCGACTACTGACCTTTTGGCTGAGAGTGTAGAGCCCTTAGGAGGTATTAAATCTAAGGACAGTGTTTTTTAGAAGCAGCATTACCTATATGGCAGGAGAAATGAAAAGGGTGCTCACACAGCAGACAGCGCAGACTCATGATGCGGTGAGATTCCTCAGTGAAAAGAAAGAAACCAGGCACAAGAAACTGGTAACAGGTGGTTGATTTTTAATCTTTCATCTTATATATTGACTGATGAACAGGCTGCAGTGTTGAACAAAGAGCTTTCGTTTGTGCCTGCAGTCAGAACAAATTTAACTGATGTTTTTCTGGACCTTAAATTGCGTGCACGAAATGTAATGACCAGAGACTCCCCAGACTCTGGAATAGACTGCCCATACATATCAAGCAGAGCGCCTCTTTGGCCCTCTTCAAAAGGAACCTTGATGATTGGATGGGAGAAAGGAAATTCACCCTTGGGATCACGTCAGTCGCCCTGCTAGACAGGGGTCCAGGGAAGTAAATAGTGTGGGAAGAAATAGCCAGGGAATTGTTATGACTAGGCTTTTATAGGCCCTAGGGCCAATAGCCTAGTACCAACCTATGAACCTATAATGCTTAAAGTTATTTTTCCAGAAAAAACCCAAGTGTATGATGTTTTTAAAAAAACAAGTGTTTTTACCCCTGAGTCTGCACCTTCTCTAGAGGCTTTTGTTAATTTATGTGAGAAGGACTTGAGGGAATTTTTTTTAATGAGTATAATGAAAGCGTTGTTTATAAACACCCAAAGAAATTGCAGCACTTAATGAATTAACAAAAGCGCAACAACTTATTGTCTGGCCTGCTGACAAAGGTGGTGGGATAGTGTTGTTAGATAAGAACATGTCTATTGAGAAAATGTTTGATATGTTGAATGATGAGGCTGTATACACAAAGTTACAAAGGTTTTAAGTTACAGGGATTATAAACAGGTATAATTTGTATCTGTATGATTTATTAATGACGAATCAGATTGATAATGGTCTCTATAGCTATTTTTCGGTTGATCATCCGAAGATGTCAATCATTTATGGTTTGCCAAAAATCAACAAAGACAGTGTTAACCCTCCTTATTGACCTATAGTTTCAGGCAAAGGTTGGTTAACTGAACCAGTCTCCATATATGTAGAGAAACAACTTTGCTTGATTTTGTGTTCTGAATGACTCTAAGCAATTTTTGCAAGACCTATACCAGAGTCAAAGGTCTTAATAATGTTATTTTTGTGACCCTGGATGTTAATTTGCTTTTTACGGTCAACCCAGTGAAGTAGGAATAGAAAGTGTTAGGATGTTTTTGACAACAAATAGTACGTTCTCCATCTCGAAGGTGGGGTTGATTTGTGCACTATTAGAATTAATATTAGAGAACAATGTCTTCATCTTCCTACAGAAACTAGGAGTTGCAGCTTGTGCCAATTCATATGCCAACATAGTCCTAGCCTTTTGGGAGTCACAATCAGTATTTATTGGCTTTCATTTTGTAGAACATGTAAAGTTCTATAAACGATTTGTGGATGATGTTTTTTTTATCTGAGACAGCCAGTATGAACAGTTGGTTCAATTTATTGACTATACAGAATAGAACTTCTTTTCTTAGATTTACTATGCATCACTCAATGTAGAATATTGATTTCCTAGATAATAGTGTGGTAAGGAAGGTTTGGACACAATAATGACCAGTATGTATAGGAAACCATGCAGGAAAAACAACATCCTGCATAACACCAGTATGCATCCCAGACACATCCCCAGAAATGTGGTCAAAAATCAGGTTCTCAGGGTTATGTGATTGCATACAGTTCCAGATTCTCGAGATAAAGTACTTGACACTTTGCGTATTGAACTACTTGAACAGGGATATAGAATAGGGAACACAGAGCGAGCAATTAAACAAGCAGCAGTTTTAGAACCCTATTTTTCTAATAGACCAACAAGTGAAACAGAGAATATACGAGCTAAACAGGAAAATGGCCTAAGTAGAGTGGTTTTGACTTACTCTAGTGATATCAATAGTTTGTGTGATATAGTTAAGAAAAACTGGCCAATATTCCTGGCCGATGATAGCATTAGTAGAATGGTTGAGGAGGCTCCATGCTTTACATTTAAGAATAATAAAGGTCTGAAGCAAAGAATATGTTATAAACATACCAACTGTGATAGGATACACTCTGAGCGCAGAGGTACTTATGCCTGGAGATCATGTAAGGCTTGCAAATACATCTGGTCAGTTACCTCAGTAGAGCATCCCAGGACCCAAGAAAATTTAGAGTTTCGATTTTATGCAGACTGTAGAGATAGGAACCTTGTGTACTGGGCACAATGTACAGCCTGTAATATGTTTTATATTGGGAAAACAAACTGTATGCTGAAGGAAAGAATAGTGTAATAGGAAGCACATAAATGCATTAGCTCAGCATGTTTTATAAGTAGTTGACATCCACCATTATAAATTCCTAGTTTTACAGAAAGTCAGTAAAGATATTAGGGAATGTGACATTATTAATGAAACAGAATACCTAGAACTGAGATGGATTTTAAACTTTAGGACACATGCTTATCCTAGCCTTAATAATGCTGTCTCTTTAAAAGAGTGGGTTACATCATTAAATAATGTCATGTGTTTGTGCCTTCTTACTTGATTAATAGAAGTGTTTTATTTAAAGATTTGGAGTAATTGTTGTTTTGTATAGTCTGATGAAGCGGAAGTGCCGCAAAAGTGCTTACCAGTTTTTAAATACTTTTATTGTTTTATATTATTAAAGTATACATATATCCTCCTCATCCTGGTGGACATCTTTTTATTTATTTATACAGAGTTTTTGGATTTTGTCTCAGTCCTTATATGCTTTTCATTATTACTAAAAAGTGAATGTTCCCCTGAACTGAGGAGATGATATGATATGCCACAAGTAGATTTACCTCATGCTGCAGCCATTCTGCCTATTATGCCAGCCTTGGAGGATGTGTTAAATGCTGCCCAGGGTAACCTTGACACTCATCTTTTAGTCCCCAAAAAAGGTAGAACACTTAACACCAGCCCTTCCCTTGCGGAGAAGAAGGTGCGGTATTGGACAGATTTCATAATAGAATTTCCTCGTTCCAGTTTATAATGTCAAGTCCATCCATCAAGTGTTGACAGCTTATAGTATTGTTCTGCCATACTTCCTTCAGTAGGTAGATCCTGTCTGAATCCTACATTTTCTAACCTGTCTCAGGTGTCTAAACATGCTTTGAAGAGTTTGTATGATTGTGCCTTACTGTGTCTACTACTATTGCTACTTTTGAGAAAGGCCTGGATACATACTCCAAAAAGTTTTCTGATGAGATAAAGTCTGAGGTTTTAAACTCTACTTTTGATAAATATGTTTTGTTTGGCCCAGCTGCTTCTCAGGTTTTGAAACAGTTTGATGCCAAAAGGAAATTAATTCAGGAAGTTACTAAACATTTTCAAGCCCCATATTGTAAGTCTTACAAAACCATTTGCTTTAAAAAATACTAATTAATCAAATCACACAATCTTCTGGTAGATGGGGAACAAAAACAGGATGGCAGGAAGGAAATGAGATACAAAGCAGGGATCCTTTCAGGAAAAAGGACAGACTATGCTTTCAGAATGACTATGTCAGCATTCCTACCCCTTCTATCCCTATGTGTCTGTCTGTCCTATCCTTCTGTGGCCAAATCTGCCCTGTAGGTTGGCTCTCAGTCTTTCCCTTTGGTAACAGTCAGACTCTTGGGTACTAGTACTGTTTTAAGAGGGTTACAGTTGGCACTGGGTACACATACTTCCTTTCAATCAAACTCTTCCTACCCTCTGAACCAAACAAGATTTTTTTTCCTCAGGTTCTTCAACACATGCTTTACTCTAGGAGTCATACTAGCAGTGCCTTTACACTAAAGGATGGAAGGTTTCTACTCTAGAATTTTCTTGGTTTCAAAGAATGAGCTTTCCTGGAGACCAGTCCTAGATCTTTTCCTTCCCAACCAGTTTGTGAAAGTACCAAAATCCAAAATGTCACGTTTCAGACTCTGTTACCAGTCATTCCTATTCTGAGTTTTATGGTAACTTTAGACCTAAAAGATGTTTATTGTCACATTCCCATAGCCACAAGCTTCAGAAAATTTCACAGATTCTTTGTGTGGGACACTCAATTTTTTGCATTAGCCGCAGCTCCTAGTGTGTTTACAAAATGTCTAGCTGCAGGGATAGCTCATTATGTACTGCAAGTATTCACATTTTTCCTTATTTAGATGACTTACTGATCTTTGCAGAGTCTTTTGCCAGATGTCAGGAGTCCTTAACATAGATTCCTTCACCCCTTACCAATCTGGCTTTCCAGATAAATATTTAAAACACCTTGACCCCATCACACAAAATTGTGCTTTAAGACTAGCTTTTAGGTATGTTGCTTCAAAGGCATTCCTAACACAGAAAAATATGAATTTGTATATGACAACTTTCTCTTCTCCAGTCAGTCTGAGATTTCAGCCTGAGAATATCTTGGGGTTCTCTGATTCATAGCTTCTGTGATTCGTATGATTCCTCTTGCCATGTTATACAAGCAAGAGAAAAATTCAGTGTTTAAAACATAAATGTGCATTCCAACATTTTCATCCTCTTGGATTTCCAGGTTCACATTTTAGGCTTTATCAAAAGGAACTGCTTTGGTGGAGGCAATAAGACTCCTCAGTTTTTGCTTGGGGAGCAGGGACAATTCAGACAGACCAAAGCTCATAAATGTCAAAGAGATGTTAGCTGTGATTCATGCTATAGAATCTTTTCATGGCTTGTAATCCCAGGATCATTACAGCTGAGACTAGACATTACTACAGTGATGTGGTTCATAAACAAACAGGGAGGGTCCAGGACTTCCCCCATGCACAAACTGACTATGAAGCACAACAGCATTGTATAACCCCACAAGCATCTTGCATACTGTCAGAGCAAAATGTGATGTCAGAGAGTCGGAGCAAGACCAGGACAGATCCCCTCAAATAGATATTGAATGAGGGCTTCTTCTAGGAATGGATCCAGTTATGGGGAACATCTCAAATAGATCTGTTTGCCTCCTTTCAAAACAGACATGTAAATTCTGCAGCAGGGCTCCTTGCAGACAGGCTTGGAAGATGGATGCATTTTCATTCCCATGGCCAGGAATACTGCTGTATACATTTCCACCCTTGCCGCCAATATCTAGGGTCATTCTAAAGATTGAAGGACTCTCTAAAATTATGGTGACTTCCTTCTGGCCCAGACAGTATAATTTATCCCTTCTTATGGAACTGTACACGGGCAATTACCACAGGCTTCCTCACAGATTGGATCTATTCATATAAGACAGGGGGAGTTTGATACACCCAAATCTCAAAACAACTTCAGTTAATAACCCGGATGATTCAGTTCTAATACCATTTAGGCACCTTTATCATGAGAACTTGCAATAGGTACTAAAGGAGCAATAAATTCTACTACTAATAAATCTTATGTTATTTAGTGGAGAGAATTTTCTAATTGGTGCCGTACCTATAACCAGGGCTGTATCTGGGATTTTTACCACTGGTTCTCTAACATTTGTGTGAGTTTCTGTTCTATGTGCTGTTGGCTTATTTGTCATCCATTTCATCTTGTCTGCATGTGGATCTTCCTCTTCATTTCAGACTTTGCTCAAACTGTTCTACAAAGAGGTTTGTCTGTAGATACATGAGGTCACCTGAGATTCAGGTGACAGAATCTTTCAGTCTATGATTGAACCAGCTATTACGGATGTTTTTGGTTTATCATTTTGGTAGACTAATTCATTGCTCTGATATATATGGTAGAGTATCTGGGCCTCATCTGCTCATGGTGGGTTAACCCGTTTGCTTTTTCATGCATATAAGATTATCTGTAAAAAACATATCCACATATATGTCCAAACTACTTTCAGAGTGTACCTTGAATTTAGCCATCTATCTCCTTCCATTCTTTCAGAACTTGAATGACAGGGAGAATAATATCTGTATACTTTGGTCATGCCTTTGCATCCCATGTGTTGTCTTGTTAATACTAGGTGATTTAGGACAGCTATACAGTTGTGGAATTCCTAGTATGAGACTGGAAAAGGCAACTTGTGTCAATTCGGACAACTGCAGTTGATTGCTCCTTACTGTATCTTTTCTTTTATTCCCAGCATGTTAAAACATTTCCAAGCAAGGTTAAGGTACATTGTAATAGAACCTTGTTTTCTTTGATGGCATATTGGAAAGATCTGTAGTCTAGAAGTGTTCTAGAGGCAACTGCATGGTCCTCTGTACATGCTTTTAAAAGCATTACATACTGTATTATTTTTCCAGATTCAGGACTGCCTTTGCTCTAACCATTCTCCAGCATCTGCTAGACCCTTATGCTTCCTCCTTCTGGATTGGATAAGCTTTGGTAATCAACCCAAACAGCCAAAGTCTTCTGCAGCAGTGGGAATGGTGAACATAGTACAGTTGTATAAGTTGTACATACCATAACAGTAGATGCTAGACTGCTGCAGTAGCTGTACCCACCCTCCATCCCCTTTTTACTGTATGTAATTAGTTGTTGAGTTAAAAAGTTATATATTTATAACCTTTTGAGGTTTCGGGATGAGAAAGGTTTCTCTTTTTGCTTGGGTAAGAAAGTCCTGAAGTTGTCTACACTCTGGCTAACCCCTTGGAGGGAAATCAGCAGTCCATCAACAGTGTGTAGGTGTAAGAGGGTGCCAGAACCCTCTGAAAAAATGGTTGTTTTTTCTATCCTGGGCAGGATATATCCCAGATTGCCAGGCTACTGTAGCGGTGTGGAATTTGAGCATCTTTTGTTATGGTAAGTGCAACAAACACAACTCTACTTTTGTCATCTTAGCTTGAGTATGTTCATTATAAATATTACTATATTAAATTGCCACACTGTAACATTGCAGCACATATGTAAATGATAAACAGACATTTATGTGTCCTAACATCACTTACCAACTTGCCGCACTCATTTGTCTTTCTTCATGCACTGGTACAACCTGAAGTGTCCTGCTTTATGCTGTATGTTGTTGAGTGTCACTAAATCAGGGGTGGTACTGCTGCCAGACCCTCCCATACCTAGCAGTATCATACAGGCAATAGACAGTATGGTCATCACCTCCTTCCAATTTTGTAGAAATGTCCTGGTGATGTGCAGCCAGTTCCATACTTAATGATGAGTACTAATACTTATTGTTCTCCCACTGCTGTACCTGCCGTATTTGCATTGTGACTAGAAGGATGTTATGCGACAGTACAGTTAAACTGAACGGCCCATTGCCATCATGACCATCGCACACACTACAGCCAGTAAGACATAATCATATTGTGTCATAACCACATGCTTGTCTGTTTCAAGACACACTTTATACATGTACAGCTGTTTAAAGATTGTATTATTTTAAAAGTTTTTGCACAGGTGCACACGTGTGGCAATATATTATTATATATGTACTTTTCAGATACATGTTATAAATACTGGAGATCATTGCAGATGCATGTGCAAAGTTGTACACCACCTTTGTGTTTTAATGGCTCAAAAGACTGTTACCCATGCTATGTATGTACTGTGGCAGATGTGGAAGAGATATGAAATGCTCATGCACAACCCCATACAGTGACATGCTGTTTGTGTGCTATAGGACAAGATGGCATACAGTGCTGTGCACTGCTGCTGCAATATGTCTGATCAATGTGCTTATCTGTCACACTTTGCCACCATATTCATAGACATTTGAGAGGTGTGTTATAGAAATAAATTATAATGCACAAATGGCACTATGGATGTGTTTGCATATTTTAATGCTTTCTTTTGATTTATATGTGTTATGTTACATCATGTGCCAGAGTAATGGATCTACAGCTGTTTCATAGTAAATAAATGTGACCTAGGGGACTTCAGGCAGTGCACGTGACCATGCACACAATATAGGCGGTTTGAAGAAATGCTGTGTGCTAAATCACCCTATAATTTTAAATAATAAGGAACAGACCTGTAGAACAGAAGTATCTAAGGGGTTGAGAGAAACTGGATATACACGCACAAAATTTGGAATAGCCCATTTTTAGTAAGGATGTAACATAAAGCTACTTTTTTTGTCTTGAACATGTGCTACATTGGAAGTAAGACTGAGCTTACAGACATGGCAGGCCCTTCACAATCACTCCACGAAGATGTTAGACATATTAAAGCATTTTTAGACTTGATTATGCAACTTCTTCAGATGTCTATGGAAGAAATAGAGCTTATTAAAGAAGTTACAAGAATACACGATCAGACACTGGATGAAATACAACAGTCTATAGCTTTACATCAGGAGGAATTAAAGGATGAATGAATGGTAACAGTCATGCATACCAACCAAGTCCATCACAGATTTGCAGTTGCATGTGTTACATTTGGAAACGAAATCGGATGAAGCTGAAAACAAGGAAGGGCATAATAACTTAAGAATGTTGGGATTACCAGAAAGAGTGGAGGGTACAGATCTATTAAACTTTATTGCATGAGAAATAAAATTATTGCTGTAAGTAGACAACCCTCCTGTCACAGAGAGAGCACACAGGATTTTGCCAAGGCAAGTAAACTTTGTTTTTTTCCACATCATTTCATTTTTAAATGCCTTGACTATAATGACAGTGAATGGATCTGGCAAAAGCCAAGGGAAATGAACACAAATCTGAAACTTGTGGGGCTTCCGATTAAAATTGTCCCAGACCACAATGTGGCTCTATTTTCAAAATGCAAAGCACTTGTACCTTAACTTACAATGGGCTCAGGAACTAGACTTTGGGGTTATATTGAGATTCTCAATGATACTACAAATCACAAAAGGGGCTCAGCCATTCCAGTTTTGGTGCAATCAGATGCTGAAGGTTTTTTGAAGGACTGTGAGACTACTCACCCTAAGAAATAATACCTGAACAGTCTGAAAAAGCCAACCCAAAACAGTGACTCAAAGAGGAGTTATAGACTAATTGGTGGTACAAACATCAAGTTGCCAGTGGCCAATAAAGGAAAAGGGTTGATTCTTCCATTATCTAAACCAGTGAACATTTGGGAGTAAAACTGAAGTTATTTGTGAACACTAAAGATAGACTGCAACTTAACCATATGCTAGAAAAAAATGACAATCCAGATGAAGTAAAGTTTGGGGGGCATGAACATTTATTAGAAGTTATTCAAGAAGTTGAAGCCAGTTGACTGGGGTCTCCAACATCAGCGTTACAGGGAGACCCTTCCAATGCATAGAGGGAAATTGACACAAATGTTATGGCTAAGATGACCCCAACACTGCATGAACAGTATGATATATATATATATATATATATATATATATATATATATATATATATATATATATATATATATATATATATATGTGTGTGTGTATGGGAACGCTTTATAAGCTCGAAATACTGAAATTTCGAATTTCAGTATCTCAAGTTCATAAAGTGGAAGGATCAGAAGATCACAACCCCAGAAGCACGAAATTCAAAATCTCAGATGCGGGAGATTTTGAATTAGCGGTCCTGGTGTTGCACTGTGTTTGTGGATTCAGGTAAGTGTTTATGTTTAAGGTTGTTGGGTAAGGGCTGTAGTGTGTGTTGTTACTGTGATGTGTGCGTGTGAGAGGAATGTAGTTTGTGTGGTGGTGTTTTGTGTCTGTGTGTATGTAGTGCGATATTGGAGGGGGGGGTGTGGGGGGTGCAGGGGGGCTTGCCCCCCTGCATATCATAAGGGTAGGTGTGTGTGCTTATTTAGTTGTGTGTGTGTGTGTGTGTGTTGTAATGGTGTTTGAAAGTGTTGGGAGTTTGAATTTCGCAGTTTTGCAGTTTTGGGATTTTGGGCTTCGTGATTGTGTAGTTTCAGGTATTTGGATTTTCTACTTTATGGGCTCAAGATTCTGTAATTCGAAATTTCAGAATTTCGAGCTTATAAAGTGAATCTATATATATATATATATATATATATATATATATATATATATATATATATATATATATATATATATATATATTTATATTTGGTAGTGGAGTAATTTGTTTCCCTCTTTAAGTAAGAGTATTGCTGTATATTGTAAAATTACATCATGTTGCACTCAGTCAGTAATGCTGGATTGGGGGTCACTGTGATTAATGGGAGGTTATGAAGCTATATAATTATATACAGAATTGTTTATTTGCCATAGAACTTTCCTATGAAGGGTAAAAGGATGCCTAACAATGAAACTAATACCAAGTATGGTGTAGAGATTAAGTAAGTGAACAAGTAGTTTACAATTCCTAGGATGTCTTTCACTCGTGTAATTTTAGGTGAGATCACTATAACCAAGGAAATAATAGATAAGATAGAAACAATACATATCATCTAGATTGGTTTGGGAGGATATCAGGCAAACACTGAGGATGGAAAAAAGTGACAGAGTTTTTTTTCTGAATCCTAGGAAACAAAAGAAACCCACACGTATAAATAGGGTCAAGGTGTTGAGGCAAAAATTGTGGTGCATGTATGCATTTCACGAAGTACACTAGGAATTGGTTTCTCCTAGTGAATGCTTAAGCTAGTGCATTGTTTGAGTATATGAGGGTGGAACTGTAGCTGTTGGCCAAACTAAATTTGGATGGGATCTATCAAACAAGGCGAGCACATGGCATAATAAAAGAGGTAGTCCTTCCATGTTTGCAGTAATTATATGATCATCTGGAATGTTAAGGGACTTGATACCCCAGTAAAAATGAAAGCCATGATAAACTGGGTCTGTGATGATGTGAGGTAGTGCCAGCCATGCCAGATAGAGTAGGGCAGTGCATGTGTATCATATGCCAGCATAACTAGCTGGAGATTTGTAAATAATTTTTATGGCATTTGAATATCAAACTGATTTGTACAGATGCTGGTGTTAAAATGTATTTGTGGGTTCTACTGGACAGAAAAAAAATATGCATGTATGTCAGACTGTATTGCAACTGATGAAATGTAAATATGTTAACAGAGGATGCTGGCAGGGAAGGGGTTAAGGTCAGCCCAGCTAACCTTAAAAAATAGCTTGAGATTAAATGACTTGGTTTAGACACTAAAGATTGTATCTCACAGGTCTGAATGCGGCTAGAGATGCAATGTCTTGGCTGGGATCCTGCTCTTATTGTCCTTAGTGGTGAAATAATTGTTACCCTGGGGTGCCAGAGAATGGCTGATTAGTCTCTGCAGGAAGTATGAAAGAGTTGGAATTGTTTTACAGTCTCCAGTCCCTTTGGGGGTAGTGTGAGAACCACAGATTCAGGTGACAGATGATATGCCATTCTGTAGCCAGTACTGAACTTGTATTTAGATATTAGTGAGAGATGTGGCACTCAGCATTCTGTTTTGGAACTGACAAGACCACTCACCCACTTCATTTTGCCTTGCTTTAGTAAGTAACCAAGGAACAGTAATTCTTCAGTCAGTTAGGAAAATATAGTGAGACTAGTTAAATATTGTTTTTCTGTATCTGTCTGAATCATTCCAGCTGTGTTTTTCATATTTCCTGTGAATTGAAACTCTGGTGTTTATTGTAAATATATTTTCAGTATTTTCGTGTTTTCTATTTTATGTTTTATATATATATATATATATATATATATATGTATGTACAAAATGTATGAATGTATTTTATAGTTTAACCTTTGAGAGTAATTGCATTTATTTGGTGGCACTGTGGCTTCATGCTCTTGTAAGTCTTACTGATTGGTCAACACTACCACCACCTGTATAAGTATTAATTTTACTAAGAGTAATTTGGTATGCTGGTAACATAGTGGGTAAATCTGTGTGTGTGTGCGTGTGTGTGTGTGTGTGTGTGTGTGTGTGTGTGTGTGTGTGTGTGTGTGTGTGTGTGTGTGTGTGAAAATCAAATCTCAGAGTGTGTGTGTCAGCTACTTGGAGCAGGGACACAGAGCTCTGATTTCTGCAGAGAGAAAGGTGGAGTCTTATTTGGGGCCTGGAGAGGAAAACCCAGCCCCAGGGCTGGAGTGTGCTCTCTGTGTGCTGTTAAGGGAAATTGTTCTTGGTGCATAGAGCTTGATCTGAAAATGCTGTGTGTGTGTAATTTTGGTTCTGAGTAAACGTTCCCCACCAGTGTCAGTGGTGAGGATTGATGCTCATTTATTTCTGGCCCAGAAAAGGGATGTCACATATTGGTGAGCAGTGTTGGGATATTGATTGAACTTCTGTAGCCTGTAAGCAATTGTCACTAAAGGTGTGTGTACTCTCAGCAGCCCCAAGGTAAACATACAGAGTTTCATTTTTCACAACAGTTTTATTTATTTTGTTAGTTTACTTCAGTCAGGGAAAGCAGTCAAGGATGTCAACAGTGGATTATGGCAAGCTGACAGTGAACCAGTTGGCTAAGGTGTGCAAATCCAAAGGATTGCTGCATGCCAACCTGACTAAACGGAAATTATTTCAGCCTTAGTCGCAGCTGCAGCACAGACCAACAACCAAGAGGACAACCAGTCTGGGAATGGTAATGTGCAGCCCTCAGAAACAGGACAGTTCACCTTCTCCTCAGAGGATCTAAAAACCCATCTGGAGTTAGAGACGGACCTGGAGGAAAAATGCTTGTATTTAGAATTGGCAGAGACACTGGTGTGTTTACTGGTCATAGAAAATGAGACTGCAGCATTTGTAGGCCAAAGAAAACGAGAAGCAGTGTCAACATGAGAGGGACATGCTGATTGTTTGGAGACATGGAGATAATGGGGAAGGGAATAATCAAATCCCAGAAGCAACAAATGTCTGTAAATTTCTTCCACAGTGTGAAGAAGGTGATAATTTTGATAGCTTTGTTCATATAGCTGAAAGAGTATGTAGACAATATGATGTTGACCAAGGCTGTTGGTATGGTTCCTAACCCCCTTACTCCATGGTAAAGCTGTAACTGCTGTTTTTAAATTGTCTGATACTGATTGCTTAAATTATGATGAGGTTAAACAATGTTTATTGGAATGTTTTAACATCTGAAGCTTACAGAAAAAAGTTTTGTGAGCATAGACGTAAGGCAGATGAAAGTGTATGTAATTATATTGCTGTGCTAAACATTTATTTTCATAGGTGGGTGAGTGGGTGTCAGGTCACAACCTTTGAAATACTGGCAGACCTTTTGGTGAGAGAACAAGCTCTTAGCACTTTGCCTGAGGGCGTGAGAATCTTGTTATCAGACCAAGAGTGTAACTCTGTGGATGAACTGGGGAGAAAAGGGGATCTCTACTTAGCAAGCAGGGTACCGCTGCACAAGATGGGGATACCCAGAGCTGCACATGGATATAAGGGAACCCATAGTGGGCAGCCTAAACCACCCCAACAGAATCCACCAGTAACAAGAGAAGCCACTAGTTCAGTTACACAGCCAGGATCAAGGTTTAGAAGTTTTAAATGTTACCAGAAGGGCCATGTAGCATACAAATGTCCACTGAAGCAAAGTAGGGAACAAAAGTTAAGGGAGCCAGTAAGCAAGAATAACAGTATGCCAGTGGTAAGTTGCCTGGAGACAATAGGAGTACCAAGCTATCACTGGAGTTTGTATCCTATCTTAGTGGATGGAAAACAGGCCACTGCTAAGAGACACACAGCCTCTGACATAACCATTGTGAAGACTGCAGTGGTTAAAGAGGAGCAGTACTTGCTTGGGCAGTCCACTTCAGTCAGAGCTTTAGGAGGGAACCCATTCCAAATACCTTTGGCCAGGGTTTACCTTGACTGGGAGGTTGGAAAAGGAAACAAGCAAGTAGGTGTGTTTGAGGATATCCGTCTTAATAGGGAATGATTTTGATAATGCAGTACCTTGTGTGCATGCAGTTACACACAGGCTTGAAGACAGGCATGTGGGTCTGATAGCCTGGGGGAGACCCAGACAGACCCCACACCTGAAACCGTGGCTGGTGATGTGGCTAGTTCAGGGGGGGCTACCTTGTAGCAGAGAGCCTGAAGGTGAGCCACAGCTGCTGATAGATACTGATGTTTCCTTGGACAGGGTGACTGCAGGAGCAGAGGTCAGTGGTAGTACCCAGGCTGACAATGAGGCATTGCTGTCAGAAGATACCAGACTTCTGTGGAAGAAAGGGAGCTGGGAAGAGTCAAAAAGGTAGAGATGAGATAGGCTCAGCTCTCGGACCCTACATTACAAGGTTTGAGAGAGGTAGCTAAGGAGGCACCTGATTTTCAAGGAAAAGGGGAGTCTGTTTACTGGAACAAAGTGATACTGTATATAGAGAGTGGACCCCTGAGGGGAGGGCTAGAGGGTGAGATAGTACAGCAGTTGGTAGTGCCCAGAGCCTCCTGTCTGCACTTCCAGCCATAGCCCATGACATTCCTTTTGCAGGTCACATGGGCATAAAGCATACCAAGAGACGTGTTATGCAGAATTTTTATTGGCCTGGGATTGCAAGGGATGTAACAGAGTACTGCAGAACCTGTGAGCAGTGCCAAAAAGTAGGCAAGGCAGGATGCAAGGTCAAAGCTCCTTTGATGCTTTTGCCTGTGACTGAGGAGCCATTTCAGAGGATAGCTATGGATATTGGGGGGCCTCTGAATACCCCATGTTCCACAGGGAAGACGTATATCCTAGTGGTAGTACATTATGCTACTAGGCACCCTCAGGCAGGGGCTTTGTCCGCCATCGAGGCAGAGAAGGTGGCAAATGCTTTGTTAGAGATTTTCAGCAGGGTAGGTTTCCCGAGAGAAATACTGGCTAAAAGTGTTAATTTCATGTCAGACCTGCTGGCTTGTCTGTGAGAGCACTGTGGGGTAAAGCACCTAAAGACCACCCCTTACTACCTCTGCAAAATATTAATCATTTAAAAAGCACTGCAAAGCCTTATTATATAATGTTATTCATAGTAAATGGGAATGATTAAGCTATTTTATTGGGCACAAGGTATCAAATCAGAAAAAAGTAGCTAGAAAATGTCAGTAAAGGGATAAATAAATGGCAATTTTACAGCTGACTTCAGAGAAAGGGGAACAGGTTACAAATCTGAATTAAATTAATAGAATTCAGGAACTATTTAAATTGGACAGGGAAGATATCCTTACTGACAGGGATGGATGTACATTAACAAAAGTGGATAAAACTATCCGACAATTAACACCCAGAAAAGCCCCAGGTCTTGGTGGACTGATTACATCTTTCTTCTAAAAATTTCATAAACTGATTAATTCCTAGATACTTTAAATGTTTACTTCAGCAGAGAGATGTAGGGAATTTGATATAAGGAGCTCTGGAAGCTAAAGTATTATTATTTCCAAAACCACACAAAGACCGTACTAATCCCACCAACTTCAGGACAATTTCATATATGTACATATATGTGTTTGTGTGTGTGTGTGTGTGTGTGTGTGTGTGTGTGTGTGTATATATATATATATATATATATATATATATATATGGGTTCACTTTAAAATATCGAACCCTTACAATCCTGAATCTGACAATACCAAATCCACAAAACCGAAACCTGAATATATTGAAGTTTCACAATCACGAATATCATAATACTGACATATGAAATACCAAAAGTAAACCATGGCGTCTAGTGTTTATTTTTCAACCCTCCCCACCATTGCTGAACACCATTCCCAATGTGTCATGCTTTAAACCCTCTATACAAGTGTACTGTGACTAACTATTTCCTAGAAATGCACCCCACGCAAAGAAACTCATATTTGCAGTAACCGTGCTATAGCCCTCAGGAAGTCCAACGTCTCATATGACTCTCGGTTGTCCAGTATGCTTGCAAACCTCTGCTGCCATAATTGCAGTTTACGTCTATAATGAGTACGTGCTGTCCTTTCTGTGATTCCACGGGTTTATAAACTGTGCCAATATCGCCAGGAGTGGAAACTGAACTAGACGCCATGATTCCTTCGGTACGATGTACGGCCACACGTGTAAATGTCACTTTTTAAAGTGGTACGTTGGTATTTGGGAATTCGTGATTGTGAAACTTCAGTATATTCAGGTTTCGGTTTTGTGGATTCGGTATTGTCAGATTCGGGATTGTAAGGGTTCGATATTTTAAAGTGAACCCATATATATATATATATATATATATATATATATATATATATATATATATAATAAATATAATATACAAGTTAGAATCTGTGCTAACATTTTAGCTAATAGGATGGAAGAATTAATGACTAAATGAATCCCATTTAACCATCAAGGTTTCATTAAAACTAGGCAGGGTAGTATGCACTTGATAGAACTTTGGCTAAACTTATACACCAAACAATGGCTAAACTTACACACCAAACCATATTCAGAAAGTTCAAAACCAATGGCCTTCATAGTTGACTTTAATAAGGCATTTGATACAGTTAGCTAGGTATTTCTGTGGGAAATTATCGCAGCATGTGGGTTCTTGGAGTCATTTGTAAGGAAATGCAAACCGTTATATATGGATCCAACAACCAGAGTAGAAGTTAGTGGTGTGCTATTCCACTCAGTTCCACTTTATGAAGGAATGTGGCAAGGATTCCACCTATCTCCTTATCTGTTTATCCTAATTATGAATGCATTGTACTCTTCACTACCTAACGATTGTGGTAACATTTGGATTAAAAACTGTTTATGGCTATGGGTACTACCTCATGGTTCATGGATGATTATATCATATGGCTAAATAATCAAAAAGAGTCACTTAGTGAAATTTTAAGATGCGTTCATAGTTTCTGTAGATGGTCAGGCCTGTATATTAACATGTCCGAATCTTCCCTTTTCCCATTATCTTTGGGAGCTAATAGAGAACTGAAGGAGTGGGGAAAGTGTCCCTTGCAGATTTCATCCAGTATATATCAGGGGATTCAGATTACACTCATCCCTGGAAAAATAGTGAAAAAATTGATATCTCATTGAATAAACAGTTGGATGATTGCATAGGAAGTTGGAGACATACTTCTTCCATCCATAGCAAATATACAGTAGGTGAAAATGTTCTTGTTACCATAAATATTCATTTTAACACAACTACCCCATATGACTAAACTTAGTTATATACATAATGTACAAAATAAACTCTTTGCTTACTTATAGCAGGGGAAGAGGCCTATAATAGCTTAAAATAAGATGTGTAAATCAATAAGATAGGGAGGCCTGGGATTTCCCAGTGTTTGAGCATACAGGCTAGCTTCTGTTGGTAGACAGTATACCAGGACTAGAAAGCAAGATAAACCAATCTGGTTTTGGGCAGAGATTCATTTGATAATCTACAGTATGACACCAACACATCAGTCCACATCAGAGTATAGGATCTGGGAGAAGTTGAGGAATGGTTTGAGGAAAAGATTATAATAAAGTAATAGGTTAAACTTCTCCTTCAGTGGATCCTTTTTACTGAGGATACAATTTCCCTTTTTGGAATGATCCATGTCTCCATCTGCTTTGCCCGTTCAACTAGGAGCCAAACTGAAGAAGATGTAGAGAGGCTAGTGAGGAAGTTGCTCTCAGTGCAGAGCCAGCCTGTCCCCTGTCTCCAAAAAGGAACTCGCTGATGAGAGTCCATCCCCCCAAGGAATCGTGAACTATAGATAGGTTAGGTAAGTGTCTATGCTTCAGTGACCTTTGCCTTGAGGTCTCTGCACTACTTGGCACACTTTACTAGGCTTCAGTGGGATCTGATCAAGGAACTTTCAGGTACTCTTGCAGGATCCGTGTCTGAAGATGTGAAAGATTCCATCAAGTCTCAGCTGGCACCCTACAATCCATATCCAATTTCTCTATGAGGCTTATTTCCAACTTGGCAGAAGGAACCTTGAGCAGTCTGTTCAAATGCAGCAATTAGGAGACCTGCCTGGATGCGTCTATGTGATTTTGCAGAGCCTTTTAAGACTACATTTGTCAATGCTCCCTTTGATGGATCCTCCCTTTTGGCTCCAAAGTAAGTGAAATGCTTTCCTGGTATGAGAAAGATGGAAAGACTCTTTCTGCCATGGGCATACATTTTTCCACCCCCAAAGATCCTTTTTATGGAAAGATGTGGTTCAGAAAATCCCAAGGGAATTTTCAGAACACAAGTGGAAGTCCTTCCCCCAGGGGCTTTGAGGGAATTTCAAATGATAGATGCCACCCTTGTGGCAGAGGAGGCCTACAACATCAGGGTTCAGAGAACCTTTCTTTGTTAAACCCTTCCAGCACTCTTGAAAGTAGGCTGATTGTCCCACTCTGGAGGCATCAGGGGTCACATATCACTGCACCAGAAAGCCTGACTAGAAATAACAAATGACAGTTGTGTGCAGAGGATCGTATCCAGAGGATATATAATTCTATTTTCCCATCTTTCCTTAAATTCCAAAAAACTCCCTGATGTTTCACCCAAAGGGAACAAGCACTAATCCAGATACAAAAGCTGTTAATCAAAAAGAATCATCCAAGAGGTCCCCTCAGACCAGAAAGGATCCGGAACTTATTCAAGATTCTTTTTAGTGCCAAAAAAGACAGGGGACTGCAGACTAATTTTGAATATCAGCAACCTGAACACCTTTGTTCAGAAAACAAAGGTCCAGATGGTCATGGTTCAGTTTATACTTCCTTTTCTGGAAAAAAGACTATTAGATGTGTACAGTGGATCTCCAGGACCCATACAGTCACATAAAGATAAACAGATGGTCCAGGAGATTTTTATGCTTCCGGCTAGGAGTATGCTGCACATTGGTCTCACTACAGCCTCCAAGGTGTTCACTAAATGTATGGCAGTGGTAGCAGCTCACCTCAGACTGCGCAGATTCCTCTTGTTTCCTTATTTGGCTGACTGGCCCATCTCTGCCATGACCAGGCATCTATTCATCATGACAAGGGAGAAGGTAATTCAAACATGTACCTGTCTAGGAGTAACCATAAATTTCGAAAAGTCACATATTCAACCAATTCAGTCCATAGAATTCATCAAAGTACTTCTGGAAACAAGGTCTGCAGTGGCCTCTCTGCCTCTTTCCAGCATTCAAGCCATAAGATCGCAAGTAAACAAATTTCTTTACAGTACAACTGTTCCAGTCCGCCTAGTCCTACGAGGCTAGGATTGATGGCGGTGGCTATTCCCCTTCTACCTCTAGCAAGGTGTCACATGAGAATTCTTCAGTGGATGTTGGCATCTCAATGGTCCATTCTACAGTTGTCCCTATCTGCTCTAATAAGAATTACCAACTCATGCAAAAAAACATTTGATGTGGTGGATCCAGTCGGATTGACTTCTTCAATGTCAGTGGCCACAGTGACCACCGATGCTTCCCAAATGGGGTGGGGGGGCATTATCTGGGAAAGATAGGCCAAGGCAAGTGGTTCCCAGACGAGGATAAGTTGCATATCAGCAGTCTAGAATTAAAAGCAGTGCTTTTAGTGTTGCAAACCTTTCAGGAAGCTCTTCCTTCAGGGACAGTTGCAGTACACACAGACAATATGTCAGTGATTTGGTACATCAACAAACAAGGAAGAGCCAAGTCATAACTGAAGCACTGAGGGTTTGGCAATGGAAAATAAATAAACCAAGCCGGAATCCACCTCGAAACAGCAACTTTAACGGAGAGAACAGGTGCAATTCAATGAAATAAAATACGACACAGACTTAGCGCTTTCACCCAGTGAAGGGCATCATCAGAGTAATGAATACACTTAAACAAAAACTAAATATACTTAATTAAACTGTTCACACCCCTGCAAGTAACCAATGATCATGAGTCATCAGAGATTAGTAGTTAATATTGAATTTGTTACTGCCCCACTTTAAAAAAAACATACATTAAATATTTCATTGAAAAATATAATCTATAAAAATGCTAATATATGACACTTAGCCAACATTAAAAACGACAAACTAATAAAAGACATGCAAATAACGTGCACTAATACAAGACCTTGGGTAAAAACCTTAGGTAAAAACCATACTGTGGTGTACTTTTTTTAAAAAATGAAATAATAAAAGTAGAAGAATATATATAATGTAATACCTTTGTTACAAAATAAACTTGTTAATATTTAACCTCAAATAATTATAAAAAATATATGTTATTAAAGTTAAATGATAAACGACCTATATTTCAAAATACTAGACAAGGAGATGTGTTCATTGATGCCTGGAGGCTTAGAAGCATTTAATCTCAATTGCCAAAGGCACTCTTTTACCTCCAGCAAGGTTTTATGATCACCCCCCCTATCACTATAAGGAACTCTGTCAACTACAAAGAACAAAAACGTTTTAAAATTATTACAAACCATACTGTGTGTATATAGTGCATTGGTTGATTTTTTGTTTTTTATATCCCTGTTGTGCTCTAAAATCCTTAGCCTTAACTTTCTAATGGTCTTTCCAACATAAAATGTTGGACAGCTCATACATGTAGCTAAATATATGACCATTTTTGTATTGCAGTTGCAAAAACCTGCACTTCTGATGGTTTTTCCATAATTATTAACTGCAACATATGGTCCATTGTTAATATATTTACAAACGCATATCAGCAGTCTAGAATTAAAAGCAGTGCTTTTAGCGTTGCAAACCTTTCAGGAAGCTCTTCCTTCAGGGACAGTTGCAGTACACACAGGCAATATGTCAGTGATTTGGTACATCAACAAACAAGGAAGAGCCAAGTCATAACTGAAGCACTGAGGGTTTGGCAATGGGCAATGTCTTCCAGCCACTTTCTTTTAGCAATGCACACCCCAGGGAAATCTAACGTGCTAACGGATAAACTGAGCAGATGCATTCTATCACCTCACGAGTGGTCCCTCAACCAGAAAGTAGTGGAAAAGATTTTCCACACATGGGGCCAGCCTTGCTGCAACCATTTTTGCCTCTCCCGTAAACAACTGCAGCAGCTGCTTTGCCCTAATTCCTCCACAAGGAGAGTCACCAAGGCATGCTCTTATTCATGTTTGGCCCCCCCAGGTTACTGTATGCATACCCCCGATTCCTCTAATAGTAAATTTCCTACAGAAAGCTGCCAGATTGAAGAGCAAGATGATTCTCTTTGCCCCCTTTTGGCCTCGATAAATTTTGTTGCCCTTCCTTTGACCTCATCTGATCCATCAACCCTGCATTCTGCGTACAGCTCCGGACCTGCTGTCTCACCCAACAGAAATGACTCATCCAGACCTTCCAAACCTCAAGCTGACAGCTTAGCATTTCCATTTCCAATAGTAGCCAGACAACCTATGCTGTCTACACATATTCACCAAATTCTATTATCTTCCTTCAAGTCATCCACAAGACAAATTTATCATAGCAAATGGAAATGATTTGTCCACTGGGCACTTCAAAATAATGCATATCCCTTTGTGGCTCTGTTTCATTCTGTATTGGAATTCTTGGCGCTAGTGTTTAGTCAAGGGGCCAGCTCATCCACAATCAAAGTTCAACTAGTGGCAGTTTCCAACTATCCCACTGACTTGGATGGTTCTTCACTTGCATCACATAAACTTTGTAAGACATTTCTGCGGGGAACTTATCTCTTGAGAGCCTACTCCACAGTGGGATTTGACTCTAGTACTGCAAGCCTTAGTTCTTCCTCCCTTTAAACCTGCAAATACTTGGGATCTGAAGTTCCTTTCTCGGAAGACACTGTTTTTAGTGGCCATTATCTCTGTCAGAAGAATTTCAGAAATTCGAGCCTTGTCGGTGAAACCTCCATACTTAATTTTTCACAAAGATAGAGTTACATTGGGCCAAAAAGATGCATTGGTTTGCAAAGTGGTTTCAAAATCCAACATTAACCAATCTCTCAACCTACCATTTCTCTTTCCTGAGTATACCAGTAAAGGAGAATGCTTCTTACTTTCACTAGATGTTCACAGACAGTTACATTTTTATTTGCACAGAACAAACATTTCAGAAAGTCAGACCAGTTATTTGTCTCCTTTGCCGAAAGAAAGTTGGGTAAATCAGTGTCTAAAGTTTTTCTATTTAAATGAATTTCCTTTGTTTATAATGAATTAAACTTACCTCTCGCAAACCAAGTATGTGCCTGCTATACAAGGTCATTAGCAACTTCCTCAGCTTTTCATTCAAAAGCCTCCTTGGATGACATTTGTGGCAGCGACTTGGCCTTCTCCTCGTACCTTCATATCTCATTACAAGCTGGACTTAGTCTCTAGGGGTAGGGCATCATTTGGCTCAATGGTGCTCAGGAATATTCTTCCTTGAGGCCAAACGGGGATTCAGTAGCTGGGGATCTGTCCCATCAGTGAGGCTGAAATGAAAATTGACAATATCAGATAAAAAAAAGTTATGTACTCACCATAATGTTCCATCTGTGTTGTCCATTTTCATTTCTGCCTCACTTTCCCTCCCACCAACCCCCTTCCTTTATATTCTGGATCAACGTGTAGCTAGAGCAACTCCTCGGTGATGAGGTATTCACTTACATTAATGGCTCTAGATATGGCTTTGTCCTTCATTCCAGTATTATACTACTTCTTAAGCTTTCCATAAAATTACATAAGCTACTTTTTTCTATGGGATACAAACAAGATCTGAGGTAACGAGGGATGGTGCATTCTGGGTAAGGGTGAAGCTAGAGAGTTCAAGATTGCCACAAGCTTGTATAGCGGCCGAGTCGGATCTGAGGGATCGGATCCGAACCCATCAGTGAGACGGAAATGAAAATAGACAACACAGATGGAATGTTACAGTGAGTACATAACTTTTTTTTTTTTTGTGGGACAAAAATGTTTTACTTTGGGATGGGCAGGAACATGTGTGTCAGTGTAAACTTGATGTTCACTTTGTGTCAACCTACTTGCTATATTGCTTTTTTTGTCAGAGTTTTTAAGTGTTTGAATGGGGTATTGACAGGGAATTTGTGTTCTACTTGTGTTTTTTTTCTGTTGTCAAGGGATTGGAGAAAGTGTTGTGAATGTAAGTGTACTGCTTGTGAGCAATCAGTGACAACTCACCATCTGACCAACTTGCTCCAGCAGCAGTTCTCGCTTTTGCATTTCTTCCTCTGCTATAGCATGGATGTTTACTCCAGTCTTGCTAGTTCTTCTCCTGCTGTATCCAGAAAGAAAGAAAAAAAAATCACTTACCAAAGAATCCTTGCTCTTGTCATGGTCTCTGTCTGTGTCTCACCAGATGTCAGTGAAACTGCATTCACCATTGGTTGTTTTGGATGTTCCTCAGATTACTCACTTACCTCTCCGGCTTTCTCTGTTGTCCTTTTGGCTGTCATGAGCTAGGGATCAGATGTGCTCTCTTCAGCTGTTCCAGTGTTCAATACAGGCATAGGGGAACCATCTACTCTAGGTCTGGGAGACGCTGCTGAAGATCCTTCTCAGGGTAACTGGGAAAAGAGACCAGTAGTCCAGGAAGACATCAAGTTGATCTTCCACAGGAACATCTGTTAAGAAAAAACAAAATATTAAATATTGTTCTTCTTAAGAAGCAATTACACTTAAAGAAATATGTTTCTTACCTTGGCAGGGCAGGTATTACAGGCAGAGAATATTCGTACATAGAAGCCATTACAGGTGGGTATCCCTTGTAAAGTAATTCCTGGGGAAACCGAATGTGATGATTCTGACTTTGACAGAGATAGGCTTTTGCTCCTACAGATTCCCAAGCCGAACTCTCTCATGGTGAGGAGGATATTAATTCTTATCCTCTTGTGGAGGAATTGTCTTTTATCAGACCATAGTCAGGATGAATAAAGCACTTTATGGGAACAAATAGATGTCCCCATGAAGTGAGGTGATACTATATGTTACAAATGAATATACCTCATTCCTCTCCCATTCTTCCTGTACTGCTAGCCCAGGCAGATGTTATGAATGCTGCCTGTAATCATCGTGATACCCAGCCATCAGTCCCTAAAGAGGCAGATAAAATGTATAAGGTACCTTAGGCTAGTAAATTTCTTTTCTCCCACCTTAGATTTGCTCCAGTAGTCATTTTAACTGCATCTCATTCTGGCAAAAGGTTGTTCCTTAACACAAACTCTTCTCCTAGTGACAAGGAAGGCAAAATGATGGACTGCAAAGGTAAGAAAATATTTTCTTCTTCCACTTTAGTCTCCTGAATTCGAAATTGCCAGGCACATATGTGGACGTTTATTCTTTATCATATGGACACTTTGAGGGAACTGACTACCTAACTTCCCACAGAAGAAAGCTATTTTTTGAAACAAACTGTTTCTATCCTTTCCCAGGTATCCAGAAATGCTTTGAAGATTGTGTCTGATTGCATAGATACTGTGTCTAATGCCACTGCTACACTGGTGAGGAAATATGTTTAGGTAATAACAAAAAGTTTGCTGAAGAGGAAAAGTCTGAAATCTTCTGTTTTAGTTAAGGAGGTATTGTTGGGCCAACTGGGTTTTAAAAATATGAAGAAAGGGGAAAAACAGATTCTGGGTGTTTCTGAGATTTTTCATGTACCTCAATAGAAATGTTGTAGGGCTCCCTCTTTTTCAAAAAAAAAAAAAAAAAGACAAATATGCAAAACCAGCCATTTTCTGGCAAACAATGTGCTAAGAAGAAATGTCTGGATGAAAATAACAAGAAATGGGTGATTTCAAAAAGGGAAAGAACAAACAGTACAAAATGTCTATGCCACTATTCGTTCACCCCCTTCCCTCTCTTCCAACCAGTATCTCTGCAAATCTGTTCAAAAAAATGGTCCTCAACACCCACTTTAGCAAAAGATTGTTTCAGATTTTTGGGTGCTAAAAAGGTACAGGAGGGTTACAGATGGCACTGGATACAGAAATCTCCTTTCAGCAGATTTCCATCCCTCCTTTTGAACCAAATACATTTTTTTCATCAAGTTTTTCAGACTTGGCACACCTTTACACACTCAAGGAGACATAGAACCAGTGCCTGCAAGTCAAAGGGAAAAAAAGGCTTTTACTCCAGAATGTTTCTGATACCAAAGGCCTCTTGGTGACCAGTAGTAGATGTTTTGTTTGTAAATCTGTATGTCAAAAAATTCCAAAATTCAAAATGTTGACCTTGCAGAACCTGATATTCCGTATTCCTCCCATGAGTTACTTAAAAAACACAAATAGAAAAATCTAGCAAAGCTAGACTTTCTACTGCGTGATACCTTAAACCTCTTGTATCAGAGGCAACATGGGATATATGCAAATTACCCTTTAAAAATATCAGGTGTTTCAGCTAAATGGAAATTCTAAATATCCATGACTTCTTTTACTTTACTTTTAAGTCTATTTATGGACAATTTCAGGCCAATAAAACCAAACCCTTTAGCTGTAGACATGCATGTTTCTACCTTCTTATGGTGTCATCAGCACATCATAAGAAGAATTTTTGACTTTTGGAAACACAGGGTTGTTGTACCCAGCTGATATCCATAAACATTAGGGTGTCTACAAAATATCCCAACTAACAAACTAAAACAATGAATAAAAAGTTCACACAGGAAAACCAATTGGGTAAAAGTAAAAGAAAAAGTCATGGACATTCAGAATTGCCATTTAGCTGAAACACCTGATATCCTTAAAGGGTAATTTGCATATATCCCATGTTGCCTCTGATACAAGAGGTTTAAGGTATCACACAGTGGAAAGTTTAGCTTTGCTAGATTTTTCTTTTTGTGCTTTTTAACCATTTGGTTTTCCTGTGTGACCTTTTTACTCATTGTTTCCCATGAGTTACTTGGTAACACTAGATTGAAAAGATGCTTAATACCGCATTCCCATAGCTACAGGCTTTAGGAAATTTCCAGGGTTCTCTGTTTTTGGGTGACATTATCGGTTCTCTATATTACTCTTTGGTTTATCTACAGTTCCAAAGCTGTTCACAGAATGCCTAGCTCCAGTCATAAATTATTGCAGACTGAATGGCATTCACATTTTCCTCATTTAGATAAATTGCTTATCTTTATCGAGATATCAAGGATCATTAGCTTGATTATTGTCTGCTTTGAGCCAGTTTGGGCTTCCACATAAACATTACAAAATCCCTCTTGACTCCATCTCGCAAGATTGTGTTTCTGGGCTGACTTCTAAATACTTCTCTTCAAAAGGCATTTTTTGACCCAAGAAAAGTGGGATTTTTATCTGGATTTTTTTCCTTAACTTCTCCAAACAGTCTCAGAATTTTGCAAGAGATTTTCTCAGGATTGTTGGGCTCATGGCTTCTATAATTCTCATGATTCTACTAGCCAGGTTACACATGAGAAAGGTGCATTAGTTTCTAAAAAGCACAAAGACCCAGCATTTGCATTCTCTGGAGTATCAAATTCCAGTCAGTTTTGGGCTTTAAAAATTGGGAATTGCACTGATGGAGATAACAAATTCAACTGAACCCAGGTCCCACTTCTCTCCTAAGACCCCTAACCAATATCTCACCTCAGACTCATCAGAGTTTTTTGGGAAGCTGTTTCCATGGGAATTATAAAGGTGCAAGTCCTGTGGAGATTTTCAGGCAGACCAAAGCACATAAACATAAAGGAGATATTGACTATGATCCATGTCTTAAAGTCTGCCCTTCACCTATGATCCTCTGGACCTCTTCAAGTGATTAGACAGTCCCACAGTCATGCGGTACATAAACAAGCAGGGAGGTACAAGGTCATATCCCCTAGGCAGGCTGGCTATTTTTGCTTGAGAATTAGCTGTTCAACATTCCTTAACCCTCTAAGCCTACTACTTTCCATCAGTGTAAAACACAATGGGAGGCCAGCTGATCAGGACCAGGGAATTCCATCACGAATGGAAATTGAATGGGAGGGGGTCTACCAGGAACTGATCTATTTGTGGGGAACACCACAATTAAATCCACGTGCCTCCTATCAAAACAGACAACTAAACAAATTTTGCTCAAGGGCTCCTTGGAAGCAAACTTTGTAAGCATATGCATTTTCATTCCCTTGGAAAGGAATGTTCCTTTATGCATCCCCACTCTTTCGACTGATAACCACAGTTAACTCTGAAGTTTCAAAATGATACCCCAGAAATCATTGACATGACTCCCTTTTAGCTCTGGCAACTTTAGTTCTCTTTTTGTATGGAATTGGCCAAGGGAAATTACTACAGGCTTCTTCACAGACTGGATCTACTCACACAAAACCATGGGGGGTTGAAAACTCTCCTACCTTATTCACCTTCAACTGACTGCCTGGATGATTCAGTTTTAATACCTTTAAAGAATTTATTTCTTGAAGATGTGCAGCAGGTACTAAAGGAGGCAAGAAAGCTTGCTACTAAAAATCTATATTGGTAAGTGAAAGTGATTTTATAATAGGTGCATAATCAGTAACCAGAGTCCTGTCAGGGATTTTGTACTCCTGGTGCTCAAATATTTATGTTTGTTACTTTCCTCCATCCTCTCTTTTATAAATGTTTAACTTGTGGCCATTTCAGCATGTTTGGCCATGGATCTTCCTCTTTTTTTTTCTGTGTTTGCACTAAAACAGTTTCTGAAATGAGTTTTACACCTGAGACCTTCTTGTAAATACGTTGCTCCTCCTTGGCATCTTATCTTTGTGGTGAAGAAATTGATTTTGTCACCTTTTGAACCTGCTCATCAAGCTGATGTAAGGTTTTTGACTTGGAAAACTGTACTTATCACTGCTGTGGCATCTGTAGGAAGAGCATCTGAGTTGTAGGCTCTCATGGTGGGCGAGCCCTATCTAATTTTCCAAAGGGATAGGGTCCCCTTAAGAACAAACCTCTCTGAAACTTTGAATCAAGCCATGAATCTCCCAGGTTCCTACCCAGGACCTAAAAAAAGGGAGAAAGGTTTCTACATATTTTGGGCATGCATAGGGAGCTCAGGTACTATTTTGTCAAAACTAAGCCCTTTAGAAAAGCTGATCAGTGACACATTTCTTACCAGTGGGCAAAAAAGGGATGCCCTGTTTCTAAACAGACAATTTTCAGATGGTCATCCACAGCTGTTACCTTTTGTTATTCCCACAATGATAAATCCATTACATGCAGTATCAAGGCACATTTTACTAGAGCCTTGTCTTATTTGATGGCGTACTGGAAAGGGTTGGACCCTAGAAGCATTCTAGAGGTACCTACATAATCATGTCTACATACTTTTACAAAGCATTACAAACTGGATTATTTTTCAGTGTCCAGGTCTAGTTTTGAAAGGGGCTGTGAAGACCCACTCTGTCAATAATCAGGGAGTCTGAATCCTTACCACTGGCACTGGAGAGGGACATTCACTTGGAACAAAAATGGATGGACTCAGTATTTCCAGATACAGACCTCTGCATCAACCATAGTTTCCCCTAAGAGCACACAGAGAACACATTCATCCCAGGGTGTGGATTTCTCTCTCTGTCTCTCCCCGATCCCAATAAGGCTCTGCCCACTGGCTATGTGAAACTAGTGCTTTGTGTCCCTGCCCCAAGTAGCTGACATACACACTCTTTGAGATTTATTTTTTCACAAAACACACACACCTGGGAAAGGCTGGCACATATTTACATGCTGGGCCCCCTCCTGCCCAGACTATAAGGTAGTTATCACTGCCACCAGGCACTACAAAGCCAGCTACCTAAGACTCTTGCAAGGGTACCCAGTCATACTGAGTGAAGTTAATACTGATACCAGCAGTAATGTTGACCAAACAGCAAGGCTTTCAGGAGTGTCCAGAGTTATCACCAAATAAGTATATGCAAATACTCTCAAAACTTAAATATTTTTTAAAAGGACCAGTTACAATGAAAAGTTTAAATATATTTAATAATGAACAATAAAAGAACATGAAGATGCTAAGTATATATTTACAGTAAACACCAGAGTTTCAGTCACAGGAAATATTAAAAGTAAAACAGCTGGAAAGATTCACACAGTTACAGAAAAACAATACTCAACTATTCTCACTATATTTTCCTAACTGATTTATAAAGAATTACTATCCCTGTTCACTTACTAGTGCAAGGCAAGATGAAGTGGATGAGTGGTCTTCCTCCTTTGTCAGATTTCAAGAACTGCTGCTCCTGAGACTTCAGTCTCCTCTAATATTAAAACATTATTTCTGTACCGAATGACATCACATACATCTGGTCATCTGACTTCTGGTTCTGATGCAGCCCCATTGCTAGAAGCTGTCAGGATTTAGTACCTGTGTGTTACCATACACACAGATAGAGCTTTGCTCAGATTTGCTGCTGCTCCTGGAAGTCATAAAACCATTTTAACACTTTTTCTCCTCCTACTAAGCCATGTGTCTTACAGACATTGCATCTCTGGCTTCATTCAAAACTGTGAGATAACATCTTTATGGCCTAGGCCCAGTATTTCTCAGTTAGGTGGATTGGGATTAACCTCATCTCTTCCAGTATCCTGTTTTACAACATATACATTTAATTCAATGTCAGTAATGCATGTGTATTTCTTTTCTTTCCAACAGGGCACACTGTTGATGCATTTTAATGTAAGCAGCTTTACAAATGCATTTTTTAACACAAACATCTGTACAAATCAGTTTGATATACAAATGACATAGTATTCTTTACTAAATTCCAGCTAGCTTTTCTGGCATATGTTACACATCCACTGCTCTATTTCTCCTCCATGGTTGGCAGTACCTCCTATCATCACTGGGGTATTCTCCAAGTTCTTGGATTTGTATTCTTCCTTCTTCCAGGTGGGTAGGCTTTGGTAATAGACCCATATAGCCTGAAGGCTACTGAAGCAGTGGGAATGATGATTATAATACAGTTTAGTAAATTGCACTTAGCCATAAATAGCGCACATTCAAATTCCTCACTGTTGTAGTAGCCACACTCGCACTCCATTCACCTACTGCTTTGTATATAGTTGCAGTTGGGTTATAAAGTAGTGTTTTTTGTACTTATACTTTATATGTTTCCTTGTTGATATTGGTTGTTTGATGTGTCTTATAAGCTTATGGATAGAATGTACCATCACCCCAGCATAAAGCTTCTGTTACTTGTCTTGCATTCAGCTCCTTTCATTAAAATAATATTTGTATTCAGTTTCTGGACAAACAATGCACTTTTTACAGTTTATGACTCTAAAAGTATTGCAACTGTAGCAACAGGAAGTACCTCATGTTACTCTCACTTTATCTTTAAAGCTACTTTCCCTTTTTCCAGTAACTGCTGTATATTTTGCACAGTTTGAAACAAAACAAGGTAATAACTGCACCAATTCATTTGAGGTCATTTTAGTCAAATCAGTTGTCTTTAATAATTTATCTCCATTCATGCTTATAGAATTGTATTCTGTAATGAAACTGGTGTCATATTTTGAATGTTTCTTTGAAGTTTTATTATCTTGTATACAGTCATCATTATTGAGAAATGGAAATACCAAACCATCATATCTCATACTGTTCACATGTTGTTGTGCTGATGACATGCTCCACTTGTTAAATGACCAGATAAAAAAAGCGTTTTTACTGACATCACTTATCTGTAGCATAATTGGAATCGGTATTCTGAATTATCCTTAGCTGACAGCTGTATGGAGTATTTTTCTTTGGCCTAAATGAATTATAGGTTTTGAAAAGTAATAAGGTGTCCTGACTGAAATCACTGTTGCTGTATTATTAAAGTATGGGTTTTCAGTCCATTAACATCCAATCATGGTACCAAAACCTTCCCATGGGTGTATGTCCATTGACCTCATCTCGTATGTGTCTGGGTATGTAGACGGACATATGCACGGGTACCTAAGACTCTCATTGGCAACCCAGATGCAAGCACCATCAGACTGATCTAAGTTGGGTCATTGGTACTGTTGCCTTGCTTTTTCCAGTTTCAGATAAATGTTTCATTGGGGAACCTTCCTATCTAGAGTTTTTTTGATTTGTGTACATCACTTTTTTAAAATGTTAGCTAGGCGGGGTAATTGTGGATCCAGTAGGCAGTTTCCTTACAAAGACTTGCACACTAATTGCCTTTTCTAAAAAACGAAGAACTCTCTAGGGGTAAGGTACCTGCTGAACCCAAAAGAAGTCAAAATAATAAATATGAAGGTGCAGGTACTCCACAACAATCGAAGCCAACCAGTCTTAGATGATATAAAATCCTTTATTTGGTTAAAATAGTAAGCGCTTTCACGTCTGCAAAGGATGCTTCATCAGACTTAAATAAAAACAGTTCAATGTGAGTATTATAAATACTCAGATTGAACTCTTTTTATTTAAGTCTGATGAAGCGTCCTTTGCAGACGTGAAAGCGCTTACTATTTTAACCAAATAAAGGATTTTATATAATCTAGGACTGGTTGGCTTTGATTGTTGTGGAGTACCTGCACCTTCATATTTATTATAATTGCCTTTTCTGTTTAGGCCCAGAACACAACTACAAAACCTGCTCCATCTGACACTCATTTGTTCAGAAAACCCTTAGGTCGAGGTTTTCCTCCCTTAATACGTTCCTCAAAATTCAGCATCTAAAATGCCTGACCTAAGCCAAAATTGCAGAATCCCCATCATCCAACATTGCTCTTGTGCTGAAGAAATTCAGGAGACCCCAAGGCAACTTGCAGCCTTACATCTCTGAGTCAGATGAGCACCCACTGAAATTGCAGAACCCACAGTCCGTCAGATACCGTCTTGGCTGCCTACTATACTATCCAAGGCCAGTATGGCTCCTAAGGCCTTGCAGGCTGTGGACATCTTGGGTAAACCCTGTCCCATTATTTCAGAGGATCCATACAGATTCCCTCAAATCCTAGTCAGAGAAGACGTTCCAGGTACTCTTATTGAAGTTTGCCAAAGTTCTGAACCACTGAGAATCATTCAGGCAGATGTCATCCTTAACAAAACAAAAAAAAAATCAGAAAACTAGGAATATGACATCCCCCACAGCTTCCAAAAAAAAAAAAAAGAACTGAAGGATTTCTCCCAGGACTTTTGTTGTCAACAGCTTTTTTAAAACAGTGATGGCCCTGGATCCTCCTCCTTTTGTGACCCAGCTGCCACAGGCCAAACCACAAAGAAACATGCAAGCTACGTCTTTTTCTGTGGAAGAACATGATGTGGATTCTGATCATTCCCTGGATAAGTCCTCACAAATTCATTTGCCAGAACAAGTTTCCTTAGATGAAGGGGACTCCCTCTGCCGTGACTCTCTCTTATTGAGGAGGCCTGTTTTAGAGAAACTGTTCAGAACATGTGGCATTTTGAATGGCAATCAAAGCAAATCTCTAATGTTCAAAAGCAATACTATAGCCTTCTGGAAATGGACACACCAGTCCCCTATCCAGTTCCTCCAGTACCAGGAAAGCATGCCATAATGCCTTTCAGTCTAAATCTTCAGCTCCTGATTCTCAACCACTGGCATCTAAAAGACCAGACAGTTTCTAAAGAGTGCCTGATGAACTTAAATACCTATATAAGAACCCTGTGGTTGACCCTGCTGTTGTCTCTTTCCTTAGATAAACCTTCTAAACTTCTCCCTAGTGCTAATATCTTTCCCGCAGAGAAGGATAGTAGGGTAAGGATATGTGGGGAAAGAAGGTCTACACCTCCTCCACCCTTGCATTCAGCGCTATCAACTACCAGATGTAAGTGAACAAATTATTTGCTGTCTGTCCTACAGTCTGTGAATAAGGTCATGTCAGTCCCAAAATCTGGAGATTCTAAGCAACTAATGGAGACCTTACTGTTGCAAGCAACTCAAATTGCTATGCATAGCATCAAATGTAGTTATGATGCTGTGGATGCCTCTTCTAGGGGTGCAGCTCCAGCTTCAGTCTTCAGATGATATGCGTAGTTGTACAGTCAGCCCATCCTTGAGTACAGAGCAACGGGGGCTTGGACAGCATCCCACTAAGTGCAGGGGAAATGGCCTTCCCCTTCCTGAAATAACATATCGACCTGAAAGAAATAAGAGCGCTTGTGCAAGCACTGCAGATAATCTCCCATCTGTGGAAACCATGCGCACTACTGGTGTACATAAATAACACCACAGTTATGTGGTGTCTGAACAAACAGGGAGGCACAAGCTCTTACTCACTGTGCAGGCGAGCACAAGTGGCATGGTACGTAGCCACACAAATGGGCACAGCTGACAGCTGCATACATTCCCTCACAGGAGAATGTACTGGTGGATCCTTAAGCAGGTCCATGGAGGACCCCCACAAATGAAACGTGAACAAACAAGTCTTCAAAACAATCAAGTATCAGTAGGGAACACCACAATTAGATTTTTTTGCTTCACCAGAAAACCACTAGCTTCCCCTGTTTTGCACCCTTTAATTGGAAGATATATACCTTTTTTCCAGTGGTCAGTGAGGTTCCTGTATGCCTTCTTCCTTCTGCCACTACTTTCAAAAATACTTCTAAATTTCAAAAAGAAGCTCCAAAACTCTTACTCCTGGCTTCTTTCTGGCCAAAACAGGATTGGTTTCTCATCCTACTCTGCCTGTCCAAGGCAAGCTATTGGACAGTACAGTTGCAACCAGGTCTCCTCAGTCAACAGCAACGTCTGCTTCTCCATCCAGATCTAGCCTCTTTCAGTTTCACTCAGTGGATGATAGGGTTCTGATCCCTAAAAGACACCTCTTCTTTGAAGAGCTGGTTCAGGTTCTGCAGGAAACCATAAAACCATAAATAGCTAAGTGGAAAAGATTATACATTTGATGCTTCAAGCAAAGCCAGGACCCATTCTTTTCAGATATTCATGCTGTCCTCAATTATCTCTGCAAACTGTTGCACTCTGGTCTTGCCTACTCTTCCATTAAAGTCCATTTATCTGCCATTAATGCCTGCTTGCCTGTGATCCTCCTGTCATGTCCAGGACAGTGGTCAAACTTTCCTTGAGGGGAGTCTTGCATGTTAAACTGCCAAGGAAACCTATTTCTTCTCCCTGGGATCTCACCTTTGTGCTGGAAGAACTTCCTTTTCTCTCCTTTTGTCCAGTAGCATCTACCACTTTAAAATTCTGCACCCGGAAGGCTATCCTGCTGGCTCTTATCTCTGCCTGCAGAGTGTTTGAACTTCAGGCTGTTATTTCTATCCACCCTTTATCATTTTCCACAGGACAGGGTGACTCTCCGGGCCAAACCATCATGCACATCTAAGACAGTGAATGAGATGCCCCTCAATCAGGCTGTTCACCTGCTTACCTTTTTTTTCTAATCCCCAGAATAAGAGGGAAAGAATTCTTCACTCACTATGCAGCAGATGAGGTTCTACTTGGGCAAAACAAAAGCTGAAAAACTGACCAGCTTTTTGTTGCATTCATGATTCCAAACTGGGACAGCCCTTCACTAAGCAAACCATTGCATCTTGGAAATTGAAGACTACCACCTTCTGTTACACACAGTATGGGAAAGCATTGCCTTCTTCCCCAAAAGCACATTCCTGTTGGGAAATGGCCTCTTTTAGGGCCTTCCACAAGAGTGTAGACACCAGGTCCATCTTTGAAGTGGTCACCTGGTCTTCTGTGCACACCTTCACCAACCATTACAAGATTGACACCTTTTTGAGATTCAGGACAACATTTGCTAGGTCTGTCCTGTCTGGTATCCTGGGACATCTCATCCTCCCTGTAGCCAGTCTCCCTCTTCTGTACCTGCTTCAGCTCTGGGAATTGCCCATATGTTAAGAATACTGCAACAGGGATTTCAGTAAGAACATAGTACTGCCAACTTGCCATAACAGTAGATGCCCTACTGATCACTGTTGCAGTACTCATTCTGTCCCTACATGTGCTCTTCTCTTTCTCTGCTCCAATATTTCTGTTTCTGTCTGTTGTAAGCTGTCACCTATAGACTGCTTTGGGGGGAATTTTACTTATCTTTTTGATCTACAACCCTTTAGTTGACCAGTTAGTCTTAAGGCCACTGGCTTAGAGATAAGCTGAGTTGCTTGTATGTATGTTTGCCTATATATCCTGACATATATAAGCTGAGCTCATGTGTCAGAAGTATGCCATTGGGAAGGTAATGCTTTGGTACCCCAGCTGGACGTAAGCAGAGTGAAAAACCCATATGTTAAAAACACTGAAACGGTGGTCAGTAGGACATCTACTGTTATGGTAAGTTGTTGCACACCTGTACTTTCTTAGCATTGTTTTTTCTAAGTATTGTTCTTATGAAATGCCCTGGGAGTGGATATTTTTATTATTTTTATTTATTTATAAGTTATTGACCAGGTTAGTCCCACCAGACCAGTGGCTTTTTTAAGGGAACCATGGTGTGATATTTATGCTGACTATGGAATTCAGCCAAGACACTAGATAAATTCCTTTACTGTTTTCAACAGAGTGTACAAGAGGTCTACTGGTCAAGAGGAGCTCCAAGATGGCAGTGGCCACTACAAAACAGAGCATGAAAAATTATGTTGTTGCTGACAAAACTCAAAAAGAAATCATGTAAATTACAGCAACATCAGAAGAAGGATTAGATGTTAAATCACTGGTAAAGCTCATGGGTAAAAGGAGCCAAACAATTGGCAGTATTCATGATAGAAATAGAATGGTGTGCTGGGCATTTGAAAGAAACAGTGGAGGAGGTGTTTGTGAGTAGAGAGTTTGCCTCTAGAGTGTTTGCCAGCTGAAAATGCAAAAGGAATGTGTTTTTTATTGGAAGATTTACAAACTTTGTGTGGTAAACCAGAAATCTAGTGAGATCTTGCAATAATCCAAGTCTGTCAGGAGAAGTAGTAGATCAAATGCTTCAGTAATTTCACTGAAATAAAATGTGGTAGAAAAATTGATGGTGGATTCTAGACAAAGGAGAATAACTGCGGTGCATAATATAACTAAAATGGCATGCCCACTGACACTATGTTACTTGGGTTACTATTGTTACACCACTCGTGTACACCGAATTATGTCAGCGCACTCATACATCTAGGAACACAGGGCCTGATTTCAAAACACTTGCTGTCTGATGCTGAGAGCAGGTCTTTTGGAAATTGGCTCTTGGTGTGAGCCTGTTTGTAAATAGACCTTACACTGAAGTAAGTCACGAACACTGAGAGCACATCTTTCAGAATCGGGGCAAACTTCCAAGAGAACAACTTTTTGGAATTCAAACATTTACTGTAACAGAAAGATTTGTTATTGACTGTGACACACATTTATGTGTTCCTTGAAAGAAATATAGGTTTAATAGCTTAAATGTACAGCCTAGATACATGTTAAAAATAAAATTTGGACTTCTGACATTACAAAGTGACAGGAAATATAAGATTTTAAGATGTGTAAAAAGAAGTAAAAAGTTATAAAATATTTATTAAGCATAAATTAATATTTAGAAAAGGAGAGGTAATATACTCAGAGATGATAGAAGCAGATTATATATTGGACTTTGGTGTTTGTCTGAGTTAGAAAGAGGGCAAAAGGGTGCACATTTCAGTATTCATCTGGCAGCTTAGTAAGCAGTAGGATATAATAAAAAGCGAATAAAAGGAGGGAAAGGGCTAAAAAGATTAATAGGAGAAATTACCGGAACAGAAGAAATTAGAACTGATAGATTGAGTCTGCTCTTAGCACAGGACAGTGAGAGTATTTTAAGACATAACCACAGTAGTGGATGAAATCTAAAGAAAAATACAAAAAAGTATATAAGAAAGTTAAAAAAAAAAAAAGCAACAGCAGGAAATTAGTGTAGGAATATGAACATTGTTAGTAAGGTAAATGATGCCCATTGCGGTAAGTAGAGATAAATATGACAAAAGAATGGTGAGAGAATGAAAAAGATGATTTTTAGACAGCTGTATATTTGAAAGGAAGAAAACAAGTAATGCCCTTTTTTGGGAAATGTGGAAGTCATTAAGAAGGTAAGATAGTAAGCTTGCAGAATGTAATGGGGAGGTGAAATATAAGCAAGGATCAGTTATGAATATAGTAGCAGAGCATGGCAAAAAAGTACTCAAAGAAATAAAGTAAGGCAAAGTAAGTGTGTGGAGGGTAAGGAAATTAAAACTGGAACAGGTGAAGTTGTTGAAAAATACAGATTGCTAGAGATTCGCTATAAGAAGTATTAAAAGAAGTTGGCAAAGACAGTGTACTAGGGCCTGAAGCTCATGTTTTTAAAGAAGGGAAAGACTGACAAAATTGTTTCTAGAAGTAATGAATGAATGGATGATTTTGGCATTTATGGCTGTATGAAGGAGTAATTAATGAACTTGTATACAAAAAAAAAAAAAAAAATGAGAGAAAAAAGATACTAAAAACCTGGAGCGCAGTTACCCTTAGAAACATAAATTAAATGATTTTCATTAGCATTTTATGGAAGAGATTTAATAAAATGATGGTTGGAGTTATGTGTGAAGGTGTGTATGTTATATTAGGAAAGAAGGTTGAAAGAAATTTTAGTATTGTATAATGATGAATGCAATAATTGTGAATTGTCATAGAGAAATACGTGTGCAGTCGGAAATAAAGAATGAGTTAGTAGTACTTTTGTATATATGGATGATTTGATTGTAATAACAAAGTAAAATTTGGATGAAGAAAGCTTTAACAAAAGTAGAACATGCATTAAACAAAGTAAGTTTGAGACTGAATAAGAATAAAAAGAATTTAAGTTTTGGAAATGCTGTTAAATAGGAAGGATATTTTTTTCTGTGACTTGAGGCGCGTTAGAGAATTTGTAAAAATGAGGAAGTTAAAAACAGTGTGAAGAATTAATAGCAGAAGTAATGAAAAGTGTAGTGTTATGGAAAGTGTTGCAGATGTCATATAAAAAGAATTGTTTGCTAAATTCTTATGTGTTAGGAAAGTTAGTATAGCTGTGAAGCATGCATGCATTTCCAACAGATAACGAAAGTAATATTAGAAATTGTATTCGGTATTATATGATTTTTAGGATGAATCCATTAAAAACGATAATTTATTGTTTGAAAGAGAAAGGTCAGTTATGTTAGTAAACACTTTGGTAGATTTCATATTTTTGTATTTACTCTGGGTGTTGAAAGAAATGATTCAAGTGAAAAAAGGTATTGTGGGGAACATTTTTGTGGGAAAATGAAGATATATAGAAGGAAATAAACCTGAAAAAAGAAACTGTGATATTAAAGAGGTAATTTAGTTGATGTTTCTTTCGGCTTTTCCCGGTTAGGGGTCGCCACAGCGGAACTCTGGTCCGCTAATGATTGGTAGTTGATTTTTACATGCCGAGTTACCAGCCCTGATGCACAACCTTCAATGAAGGTACACCCATTCACGCATGTCTCCACGCAGAAGACGCTCTAGCTGAGAATCGAACCGGACAGCGTCTTACTGTGAGGCGACAATGCTACCGCAGCACCACCACCGCGGGTAATTTAGTACATAGGGAAATTAGACTGTGGAATTTAAATGAAGAGCTAATTAATGTTAAAAGAAATGTTACATAAGAAAGTGTAATCAGACAAAATTATTATGTTAAACCATGAGAAAGTTTTAGTGAAACAGAAAGAAAAGCTATTTTGGGGTGGCAGAAAGATGTAAAGAGGTTTGGTAAGTATAAGATGTTCTGCAGACATTGTTTTTGAGTAAATTGCTCTTGGTAGATAACTTTTATTCTTGCTGCTTATATTAAGTATGTAATGCAGTGGAGTCTGTTGTTGACATGTAAAAAACTTGAAATTTTTGGAACAAGTTTAAAAAAATACAGATGCTTGTTTTAGAGAAATTGATATGGTCATGATAGGAAGAGTTCAATATAAAATGTGTAATTGTAGTTTTGTGATGAGGATAAGGAAGTGGCTGTGATAGAACGGATGGAGGGGTGAATGAATATATGGATGTATGTAAATGCACCATAAATGTAATATTGTAATGAAAATGAAAAACAATCTCTTTGAGGTGTAAAAATATTAATGATGCATGTAAACTGAGTTCCCTACTTTTTTTGGTATGTGTCATGGGATATGTCATGGGATATGACATAGGTGGACAGTGGTCTCACTTTCGATAACCACATCGCCACAACAGTCAGGAAATCCTTCTATGTGGCACATCTCATCACTAAGGGCTTTTCATCCAGAAAAAAGGAGGTCATTTTCCCACTGTACTCGTCCTCATTAGACCCATTATAAGAGTATAATGCCCCGTTTGGTATGTACCTCACAAGACATTTGCAACAGCTGGAAAGGCCACAGAAATACCTCACTAAAAGAATCATAGGCCTAAAACAGATGCCATATGCTTACAGTCTAAAAAACTCCAGCTATACTCTGTGGCATATCGTCTACTCAGAGGTGATCTCTGCTTAACATACAAGGCCATGTCAAACCTTGAGCTGTTGGACATGCACCACTTAAAGAAATCCTAATCCCTCAGAGCCACACGCTCCAGGGAATCTAAACCTTGTCATCACAATGAACAAAACATGATGGAGGGATAGGTTCCTGACTCAGAGACTCCCCATACTCTGGAATAGACTGCCCATACATGTCAAGCAGAGTGCCTCCTTGCCCCTCTTCAGAAGGAACCTTGATGATTGGATGGGAGATAGAAAATTCACCCCGGGCTAGGCTTGCATAGGCCCTAGGGCCGATAGCCTAGTACCAACCTATGAACCTATATTTTAAATCCATGAGAGCTACCACCAACTCAGACAGATGGGATCATTTCTGCCCGGGACTCTGCTGAAAATGGGCTCTGTCATAGACTTTCCCAGTAAACAAATATTAAATTAAATAAACAAACAAATAAATAAATAAATAAATACAATTCCATCTGAAGAAATGTACACTTGAAGTGCATCCCCTCCTTATGCTGCACTGCAGTATTTGTAATGGTAAATGAATCCAAGCATTGTGGGGTGGGATCAGAACACACAGATTGTGGTACCTGTTAAGATTTTGACACTGAAAATGCATACATAACAAAAATTCACCAAGTCTGAATGTATTTGTAGGTCAACGTTTCTGTGATATTATCCAAGTTCATACTATTACCCTGCAAAATGAGAAATGTCGTCATCATTGTGTTGAATCAGTACTGTTGATATGTTTAAATATCTTGGATGGAAGCAAATGCTCCTTAAGTGACATGCACAGCAATTGGGTTTACTGACAAAAATTACTGAGCTGGTAAGGAGCTTCTCAGTAGTGTGGTTTGACTGTGTAAACAGTCTGTGTTGGCTGTTTTTTTTTTTTTTTTTTTTTTACAGAAATATTGACTCAGTGTTTCTGAGGTTTGACCATATATGTCAAAATCGTGGGAAGTTGTTTTCCAAGGCATGATAACAGCAGTGCTTGTGATGAATAATAATTCTTTTACTCAATAATTCAAGTATGCAGTGATAAAATCAAGATGGAGGACACCAGTTTATAGCTTTAAAAAATGAAATTTGCATGAGATGACATCTGAAAATTATAGATGTGATTTATAAGTGCAATTTTTGATCACTTTAACGGTGATTGCATTGTAATTTTTAGTGTGTGTGTTTGTGTGTGTGTGTGTGTGTGTGTGTGTGTGTGTGTGTGTGTGTGTGTGTGTGTGTGTGTAATAAAACATTTCTAAGTATGTGACACTCATTAAGTAGACAGTATTAAAAAAGTAAATTTAAGAAGAAATGCAAACATTTCACTAAAGAACTCTTCTCACAGAACTTAGTAACTTAACAGTCAGCAGCATGCAGACTCACACATTTAGACGTGAGTGTTTCAAGTTTTAATTGACAACAGTGTGCAGACTCACACATTTAGGGGTATGTAAGTGAGTATTTCAAGTTTTAATTGACAACAGTATGCACACTCGCACATTTAGGCGTATGTAAGTGAGTATTTCAAGTTTTAATTGACAACAGTATGCACACTCGCACACTTAGGAGTATGTAAGTGAGTATTTCAAGTTTTAATTGACGACAGCATGCAGACTCACACACTTAGACGTATGTAGTGAGTATTTCAAGTTTTAATTGACAACTACATGCAGATTCACACATTTAGATATATGTGAGTATTTCAAGTTTTAATTGACAGCATGCAGACTCACACATTTAAACGTATGTGAGTATTTCAAGTTTTAATTGATGACAGCATGCAGACTCACACACTTAGACTTATGTAAGTGAGTATTTCAAGTTTTAATTGACAACAGTATGCAGACTCGCACACTTAGGCGTATGTAAGTGAGTATTTCAAGTTTCAATTGACAACAGTATGCAGACTTACACACTTAGGCATATGTAAGTGAGTATTTTAAGTTTTAATTGACAACAGTATGCACACTCGCACACTTAGGCATATGTAAGTGAGTATTTTAAGTTTTAATTGACAACAGTATGCAGACTCTCACACTTAGGCGTATGTAAGTGAGTATTTCAAGTTTTAATTGACAACAGCATGCAGACTCACACATTTTGACGTATGTAAGTGAGTATTTCAAGTTTTAATTGATGACAGCATGCAGACTCACACATTTAGAAGTATGTAAGTGAGTATTTCAAGTTTTAATTGACAGCAGTGTACAGTCTCACATACTTAGGTGTATGTAATTGAGTATTTCAAGTTTTAATTGACAACAGTATACAGACTCGCACATTTTGGCATATGTAAATGAGTATTTCAAGTTTTAATTGACAACAGCATGCAGACTCACACACTTAGACGTATGTAAGTGAGTATTTCAAGTTTTAATTGACAACAGTATGCACACACACACTTAGGCATATGTAAGTGAGTATTTCAAGTTTTAATTGACAACAGTATGCAGACTTACACTTAGGCGTATGTGAGTATTTCAAGTTTAATTGACAACAGTATGCAGACACACAGGCGTATGTAAGTGAGTATTTAAAGTTTTAATTGACAACAGCATGCAGACTCACACATTTAGACATATGTAAGTGAGTATTTCAAGTTTTAATTGATGACAGCATGCAGACTCACACATTTAGAAGTATGTGAGTATTTCAAGTTTTAATTGACAACAGTGTACAGACTCACATACTTAGGCATATGTAATTGAGTATTTCAAGTTTTAATTGACAACAGTATACAGACTCGCACATTTAGGCATATGTAAGGAAGTATTTCACGTTTTAATTGACAACAGCATGCAGACTCACACACTTAGACGTATGTAAGTGAGTATTTCAAGTTTTAATTGACAACAGCATGCAGACTCACACAGACATATGTGAGTATTTCAAGTTTTAATTGACAACTGCATGCAGATTCACACATTTAGATGTATGTGTGTATTTCAAGTTTTAATTGATGACAGCATGCAGACTCACACACGTAGACGTATGTAAGTGAGTGTTTCAAGTTTTAATTGACAACAGTATGCAGACTTATACACTTAGGCATATGTACGTGAGTATTTCAAGTTTTAATTGACAACAGTATGCACACTCACACACTTAGGCATATGTAAGTGAGTATTTCAAGTTTTAATTGACAACAGTATGCAGACTTACACTTAGGCGTATGTAAGTGAGTATTTCAAGTTTTAATTGACAACAGTATGCAGACACACACTTAGGCGTATGTGAGTATTTCAAGTTTTAATTGACAACAGCATGCAGACTCACACACTTAGACATATGTAAGTGAGTATTTCAAGTTTTAATTGACAACAGCATGCAGACTCACACATTTAGAAGTATGTAAGTGAGTATTTCAAGTTTTAATTGACAACAGTATGCAGACTCACACATTTAGTCATATGTAAGTGAGTATTTCAAGTTTTAATTCCTCAGAGATAGTAGCATCATGCAGACTGTCTGCTGGTAATTCACTGTACTTGAGCTTGAATTTACAAGAGGGTCAGCTAAGTGGAGCCAACAGGGTATTTGCACAGAAAAAATGTTGGTTGTTTGGTAGAGTTTTTCTGTGGAAGTAATATTAAAGACAAAAAGCAGACAAGTAATTCATGAATTAATGGGGCAGACAGTTCTTCTGATGAGTAGGATAAAATAAGGCAGCAAGTAGGATCTGCATCTCATTCAGTAGGCATGGAAGAAGACAGAGTAGGTGGGCCATGGGGTCCTACCTGTACATTTCATTTTTCACTTTGATTTACTGTTAGTTTCTTTACTCCTTTTTATTTGTCAGCATGGTACCTACAAATGGGTTTCTATTATTGTTTATTTCCTTTTGCTAGTCTGTTCTTTTGACTTTTGTTTATAGTTAAATTTATTGTATCTTTTTGTTGGAAATATGCCTAACTTTGGTCGTCTTTTATGTATCCATTCTTTGATCTGTTATTCTGCCATTATCTCAAGTTGTTGCTGAAATGGGACCATCTGAATCAGTTAATTACTGTGGTTACCAGTTACAAAGTATGTCAAATAAGAATCAGCATGCTAAGCTCATTGGAATACGCAATAATTTTTTGTAATAAGTGTGTCTAGAATTTAAATATTATACTTATGTATTGAAGTACCTAGATCAGGTAGAATATAACTAGGTATACCTCACTGCAGAAAAAATACCCCCCCTCACCCATCAGACTGTAGAGCAGTCATTCTTGCCAACTTCAGAAGAGTTGAACACTTGTTCTTCTTCTGGTTGGCGACTATCATTGTTTTACACACCTCACTTCTGTTAATGTCTAGGAGGACAGCATAAGAAGTGTGACCTATTGCTTAGTACAGGAAGGCATAAAATACCCAGAATATAACGGTTTACTTTCTGTATATGGTATAGTAACATGATTCTTTGACAGTGGATGGCATAATTTAATTCAGCAAGACTATTAAAGGTAGTGAATATTAACTTGTGTGTACAAAAGGAAATGAAATATATAAGAAAATACATTAGTGAGCCTATATTATGTGTGACAACCGTAGTCTACAGAATAGTTGTACAGAATATCTTGTTTTTGTTAACTGTTGAACTCCCTCTTCTACAATATTCTCCGAGTTGTTGATGTTGCTTCACATTCACCTTTTGCCAGTGTGCACTACACAGGCTAAAGTCATAGTATTATGCCCACTCACACACACACACACACACACACACACACACACACACACACACACACACACACACACACACACACTTGAATACTGAGCTGACTTGTGTAACAACTGAAATTAACTGCATGACAAAAATTTAATTTCTTGTCACTACTTAGATGGCACAGTGGTGCAGCGGTTGCATTGTCGCCTCACATCAAGAGATTCTCCAGTTCGATTCTTGGCTGGGGTGCCTTCTGTGCAGAGTCTGCATGTCCTCCCTGCGTTCATGTGGGTTTTCTCCAGGTGTTTCGTAGTAGACATGCATCTGGAGTGTGTCTTCCCAGATCTCCGCTGAAAATATTCGTTCCAAGTCAGACTTTCCTGGTAAACACATGTTAAATAAATTAATTAATTTTTTAACATCAGTACATAAAACAACTAAACAGTTTTGCTGAATCAGTCAATGTAATATTGTTCCTACTGAAATAGCTACAAAATTGAAAGACTAAATGGGATATTCAAAAATAAATAGTGTACAGCTTTAAGAGAAATGGCATAATGAGTAACATTTCATAGGGAGAGGTGGTTCAGAGGCACATGAAGTGTAACAGCACTATGGGAGAAATAGTGTGAAATGACTGCATAAGACAAGCAACACTGGGCTAAGGGTATCCCTGTAGACACCATGGTGATATCGGCAGCCACAAAGAAGGAACTTAGAAGAAAGTCCTACTATCCATCCTCCTAACAAGGAGTCTAGGACTATGGATAGGTTTGAGAAATCTGTTTATGCTTCATCAACCTTCGCTTTCAGGTCTTTGAACTATATGGTGCACTTCACCAGGTTGCAGAGAGATCTGATTAAAGAGCTGTCAGATACTTTTACAGGAACAGTAGCCGAAGGGATATGAGAAAAGATTACCTGTCAGCTCACCACCTTCGAATCAATTTCTAACTTGTCCATGAGGCTAATTGCCCATGCAGCTGAAGGGACAACAAGAGCAGCGGGTTCAGTTGTAGCCATTAGGAGACATGTCTAAATGCGCTTATATGATTTTGTGAAGCCATTTAAATCTTCGTTCGTCAACACTTCATTTGACGGAACATCCCTGTTTGGACCCAAGACACACTGGCCAGATGTGAGAAAGATGGGAGGACTCTGTAGTAAGCATATGCTTCTCCACAACTCAATGGCCCTACTCTAGGAACCAGAGAAGTGGGAAGCTGTGGTTCAGAAAGTCCCAAGGAACTTTCCAGGACTCATATGGCAAGGACTTCCCCTGGGGCAGAGGGAAAGGTAACAATGGAAGACATCATTCTAAAGGCAGAGGTGGCTCGCAGCAGCAGGGGTCCAGAGATAGTTTCTCTGTTAACTCCTACCAGCACTCATGAACGGAGGCCCGATTTGCCTTCCTTTGGAAGCAGTCAGGGGGCAATTATCCCTGCACCAATCTGCCTGCTACAGATGACTTCGAACATATGGGTGCAGGGGATCATTTCCAGACGATATATCATTCCCCTTCCCTCAGACCCAAAAATGCAAAAATTATTCCCAGATGTTCCACCCAGTCACAGGGAAGCAGCAGTCATAGAAATTCAAAAACTGCTCAAAAAAGAGTCAACCAGGAAGTCCCACCAGATGAGAGTGGATCCGATTTTTACTCAAGATTCTTTTTAGTGCCCAAAAAGACACGGGATTGGAGACCCATTTTGGATCTCAGCCAGTTCAGCAAGGCAGTCCAGCAAACCAAATTCCTGATGGTCTCGGTAAAGTTAATACTTCCTTTACTGGAAAAAGACAATTGGATGTGCTTTATAGAACTTCAAGATGCTTAGTACCATATAAAAATGGACAAATGCTCCAGATGATTCCTGCGCTTCCGGCTGGGAGCCAGTCATTTTCACTTCAGAGCACTGCCCTTTGGTCTCACCACAGCCCCCAAGGTGTTTACCAAATGCATGGCAATAGTAGCAGCTCATGTCAGACTACAGGGATTTCACGTTTTTCCTTATCTTGATGTGTGGATCCTTACTGCTACCACCAGACGTCAACTGCAAAGGGCAAGAGATTACTCCCTACATCTTTGCACTTCCATTATGCATTACAGTAAATTATGAAAGTCACATCTGGAACTTACACAACAGCTGGAATTTATCAGAGCTTTGCTAAACACTGTTACGGGAATCACAGTTGTCCTGAATAGTAGCTGTAACAGCTATAGAATGCTACATTATCAGCCACAGTCAGTGCTACCATGGTTACATATGCCCATTCATGGGTTGAGAGGTCATGTGCAGTGTAAACATTCATGGCTACCATGAAGTCTCCATCACTGCCTAACCACAACTGTGTTCCTTTGCATTGACCTGTTGTGCTTTCAAGCAATGCATGTAACAGGGTGTTCAGTATGCGCTGTCCTTTTCTGTTTGACCTGACTTGTGGAGTAGACATGAATCCTTCAGGCATTAAATTTAGCAGGTTCACCACCTGGTACAGCCAGGAAACTAAGATCTTCCTTTATCCAATGTACAGGGACCATAAGGAATGTCTGGTTGGGAAGAGGGGAGTATTTTGGCCCCTCTATAAAATTGATAACAGCTCGCCAAGTGATTGAGTGATGCCACTGGAATTACCTGCTCTGCTGCGGCTAGCAGTGCAGGTACTAGTACAGTAACCTGCAGAGACACTACATGGACCTGCTCATGCAGTGGGAGACCGAGATTAGGAAAGGGAGCCATCTTATTATCTTAAGCATTCTTTACATAGTTTGGCATTATACATCTGCCTGTCATCTGTTGCAGTTGTTGCTGTCTATTGTCAGGAATGTGCTAAATTAATTACTGTTTGTTTTACTCTTTATAGTGACTGAGGAGATTGAAACCAGACATGTGACCTGTCTAGAAAGATGTGACAGGCACTCTGGGTGGCTGGTAAGTGTAGTTTATTGCTGTCTGTACTGTAGTGTTTTAAGAAAGGATCACAAACGTGTACTGATCTGTTTGTTTCTGTGTTTTTTCTCTCTTTCTACAGGGTCATCCATGGTGCAGTCGGAGATGATGCAGTGGCCCTTGTAACTTACACTGGCCACCATGCTTGCTGCTTTGTCTCCAGGCTTGAATCTCTGAAAGTTAACAAAGTTCACCTTATGGAAGGCGACATGGAGGGCATATTGATGAGTTCTGAGTCACTACTGAAGGTCTGGATGGATGCTCCCAGATCACCCAGTATCAGGGGCATCAGCTGGTGAGGACCGACGTGGAGTAGCAGCTTGATGCCTGTATTAGCATCATGAAACATCACATAGTTAGCCAGCCTAGGCCATTGGGCCACCAGGGATGGTGCCGACCCATAATCTTAGCCATGGTGGCAATTGACTTCTGAGTGGGTTCCTCTCCATACTGGTCAGGCAGGTTATCCTTCCTTGTCCCCTGTCTATGTGCTGTCTTCCCCATTCATTATGTCTCTATCTGTCACTCTTTGTCCCTTGTTTGTAGTCTAGTCCTCCGCATCACTAGTTGTCCACTCTTTGACAGTCTGTATCTTTTCACTGTTGTTCCCCCAGCTTATGTCCACACCTCCAGTGTCCATCTTTGTTTACATGTTTGGCTGCACCTACTTCTTTCCCTATATCCAACTTCCTGTCTATACGTGCTCTTTGTTACCTTCCCCTCTACTGGTACATTGTTTTCGATAGTGTTCAAATCACTAAACTGTGACTGAAATTTGAAATCCCATACAAAGTATACCAGACGAGACCATACTTCTTTTTGAAGGGGGAGCAAAACACTCCAAAAATGAAAGGCTGCGACACTGTCTCCCCATATATTATTATTACCACTCCAAAGTCACGTAGACTTAAGATGAGGGTGATACTGTAATCACGAAAAATACAGAATCATAGTCATGGGAATAATTAAATGACAGGAAATATTGTCCCCTCTTGCAAAAACATGGGTAAGTCATTGTATTGCATTTTGTTGATACTTGAAGTGAAGTATATTTAGGCATTGGTGCATTGTTCCTAAAATATTGGGCACAAGGGGGATTTTTTTCATAAAAAATGCTTTTATTTAATAATATTGCAGTGTTTTGCATTGTGATATTTTGGGATGATGCTGATTAAGTCTTTCATTATGAACCTGTTTAGTACAGCGGAGAGACTATTATTAGCTGGGATTTTGTGTTTCCTGTGCACAGTATGTATAGGTATTAACATTTACACATACTGTGCGTGTGTGCTGTGCATACTTGCATATGTGTGTGTTTGTTATATATAAAAGCATCTGTGTGTGATATCAGACAAGTGAGAAGAAGCCAGATTCGGTGTGTCCAGCTGCTGGAATCCAAGTTTGGTACAATGAAGAAAATTGTTGCTTTCTAGAAGAGGGTGCGATGAAAAGTAAGAATAGTTAAGCTGAGGTTGTACACAGGGTGTTTCCAGTGTGTGGGTGTTTGGGAGAAATGCCCCTCTTCAGAAAAGATATTTTGAAACTGTCATACATGCAGCTTCATTGAGTGACACTTTGGCCATTCAGATGGAGGAGAATGGTATTCACTGAAGATGTCCAGATGTAATCAAATCAAATACAGACACACACAACATGAGAGATGGGAGCACTGTGAGAACTGGGAAAGACACAAGGAAACAAGAGGGTGTTAATGAGTAATAAGTAATGTAACAGCCTGCAAATAATGCATATGGACCTGATTAGCACAGCTGGTCAAGAACTTATAGTGTGAGAAAGGGATTACAGGACAGTGACATCATTATGAAAATATACATGGTGTAATTAGTGCAGATTGGTTGTGACATGCAGTAGTGCATTTCTAGAACTGACCACACTTATTTTCTTAAATTGACTGGCACTTAACGGTTTGCAGAGGTTGTCAGTATTGTACATTTCTTGACCCATTTGGTCAAGGGAACATTAGCTGGCATTGTGCATTATGCAGTTATTACATTTAATTTTTGGCAGTATACAGTCAAGCCCAGTTTGCCCTCCACTCTTGTGGTTCTGGTGGTCTAGTGCACATGTTCATTCAAGTATCCATAAAGAAAATCTTGTTTTTTTAACAGAATGAGCATGCATGAATTTTGCATGTTCTTCTCTAGACTTACAAGAAGTACATCATCAATGGGTTGTGTAATCCTTGCATTAGATGTTTTCAGAGCTAGTGTAATCTGCAGTAAGACAATTCAAAATCAGTTTCTGTGAGCAAGAAGTCATGCACACTTTGTCGGCTAAGATCAGTCACTGTTCCAAATGACTTAGTAATAGAGAATATGTAATATTTTAACATATGCAGCCAAGTTAAACCAGTTAGGTGGCAGTACAGGGCATTTGCTGCTTATATTCTTTTCCAAACTGGGTTAGTAATGCCTTCTTGATTCTTTTCTGACTTGATGCATCTGGTAAAGAGGCATGAGTGCAGGAAGCAGTCCATCCTTTCACATATGTAGACATACATACATACGCATGCTACACAATGTGCTTTTTTAATAATGGTCGCATCTGTCTGATTTCTTAGAGAGAGACAAGTATCTGAATGAGTGCTGCTGGTTCACACACTGAACTTTATTCTTCTAAGGGAGAAGGGCATAGTTTACATACTACAGTGGACAAAATGTTCTAAATTCACCTTTCCCTCTCTTGATTGTTTGCTTTTTAGCTGTCTTGCCTAATCTTCTGTATGTTGTCGGGAAAAATGTATGTAGTTGTGATAAACTGAAAGGCTGCCAGCCTAGCTAGACAGAATTAAATTCTATGTCATTTGTTAATATTAATATAATCAACAGGCGTGTTTTACAAATGTAAAGAAACTATATATTATGATTAAACTACATGTTTTACTGAGCTTCAAAAATGTAACCGCAGTGCACCCTGCTGGAAGAAAACTGTTAAGTAAAGAATTTTACAACTGTGTTTGATCTCAAGCTTGGAGACAGGATGTCTAGCTAGGGCATTCTTTCTATTGTTTTAAGACAGAGATGATTACTAGATTTTATATGTAAAGTGGCCTTTATTGCTGTAGCTTCCTGACAGGTGCAGTATTACAAAGATATGTTCAATTTTGAGTTCTGTGAGCCTGAGAAACTTGAGCAGAGGTGTCAAGAATGATGTTATCTGAAATGGCTCAGCAGTAAGGTGTATTATCAATTTAAGGGCTATCTCAGAAAGTAAACATAGCATTTTGTGTCTTGATCTGGATCTGCAGCAACTCACCAGGCACTTTGCTTTGCTCTGTAAGTAGAATTTAGAACAGTGATTTCTCTTAGAGAGAGATACAATATAGCCTGATTAGTTTAGATGTTTTCTATATTTATGTCAGACTATCCTACAGTATTGTTTCAAAGCATTTTCCAGTGATGTCTGAACTCTTTATTGTCAATGTGTTGAATTGATAAGTATTGTCTTGTGTTTTATTATTTATTACATATTTTAAACCTTTCAGCTGTGGCTGTTTTGTGTAGGGATAATTTAAGCTCTTAGAGTACTTTTCTTGTATTTGATGATTCTGTACTAAGCCACTCTAAAATAGCCTTAGCCCTGGTTCACACTTACTTTTAGATAACAGTAATATTACAATGTGGAATCGGTTACCCTTTGGGAAGGGCCTTATAGTATTCAATAAGTAGGGATTCTGGTGGTAGTGAATTACTACTTTATAGCCTGGAGAGAAGGGGGTATAGCTGATGAGCCTGTGCCAGCCTTCCCCAGGAGCATCTCTGTGTTTGTATATAAATCAAATCTCAAAGTGTGTGTGTGTGTGTGTGTGTGTGTGTGTGTGTGTGTGTGTGTGTGTGTGTGTGTGTGTGTGTGTGTGTGTGTGTGTGTGTGTGTGTCAGCTACTTGGGCAGGGAGACGAATCACTGGTTGGACAGAGAGAGTGCTGGGAGGACTTGGCTTGGAACCTTTGCTAAGGACTCCACTCTGTAGCTGTGCCAGTGGGGAGTCTTATTGGGGATCTGGAGAGAAAGGGAGAAACCAGCCCCAGACTGACTGTGATCTCTGTGTGCTTTTAAGGGGAATTGTACTTTACTGTGTTTGTACTTGTTATCCTTCCAATGTGGATGCCCCTCATTGGTGCTAGTGGTGAGGATTGAGGCTCCTTGATTACTGGGCCAGTGCACGGGCATCACAGTGGTCTTCCATTGACTTATGCTCCTTTTAGTATCCTTCCAAACATTAATGACATGAGGTGGGGTATATGCCTTTCAGTCTCCCAACAAGTTTAACTAAGTCAACAAAAGTCCAATATTTCTCAGCCACTTTTTCTTATAAAGCCATGCTTCACAAATGTGATTGATGCTTTATAGTTTTGCATTTCTTCACTAGTATCAGTGTTGCTATTATTCCTGTTCATCTCCGTCTCCCAACCCCATACTCTGGTTTAAGTGGAAGGTATTCCTGATTCTTCTAGTCAACTCCTATGTTTTTTTTTCTGTCTGTCAGGCATTTTCCTTTGGAACATTGGAGAAAGTTTCACTGGTAAAGTCTCTCTATGAACTTTATTAGAAAAATGAGAAGCAGAGTCCCCTTCTGTTTTATGGCTCACTTTTTGTCGGACAAACTTTTTTGTATTTCCTCCTTACCCTGTTCTGCATACAAAATGACTTTTGATCCTCCAGGAAAAATATTCTGAAAACAATTGGATACAACAGCTTGAATCTCACACCTGCCTCTCAACATTCCCAGATTTCTAGGATAAATTTGCTTCTCCTATGCCTAGTGTACAGAGAATAACCATTTTCCACAAACACTCTTCTGTCTCCAGTTTTTAATACTTTGCCCTTCTGCCACAGTTTTGCTTGATCAACTCTGTCTGCTGGCATGATTTCATCTTTACTAATGCAGGTCTTAGCTGCTTTCTAATGGCCAGTTTTGGAGCATACACAAAATGTGTCCTTTCAGTTAACAAATCCTGCTATGGAATACCAGTCCAGTTATTTATGTGTGCTTTCATAAAATTAATGCAGTCTGTTCCTTCCAGTTTCTCTGGTTGTGCAGAAAATCACATTTTTCTGTGTGCTGTGTCCTCTAACTTTTCCAGTTTTTGAAACTGCTCTTGTTGAGCAGTCTCATACTCAGAGAGGCTTTTCTTCATTTTTGACCTCTGATATTTGCAGTTTTATCAGTTCAGTTGAATAGCTGTTTTAAAATTCTTACATTTTTTCCAGCCTTTTGTTATTTGAGTTGATATGTTCATTCAGTGTTTCATTTATTGTAATCAACGGTGATGAAATTTGAGTTATTTTTTTTTAATTACTAGAGGCCATCTCTTGTACTAAAGCTGGAGCTTGAACTAATTTTCTAAACAGCTGCATGATTCTTCACAATCAATGTCTTCTCTTTAACTTTTCTAGTTTATTTTCTTTCAGGCTGTCTACATTTTTAATTTGTTGACATCCAGGCAGTGTACTTACTAGCTAGTAACTGAATTTTACTGTAACTGGCAGAATTACTAGCCATTATCTCTCATTTTCTTTATTTTTCATTGGCAAAATTGAAGTCAAGCTATTATCAGTGTGCAGCCATTTTGGAAGCCATCTATTGTCTTATGTTGATGTTGTCAGTCCAATTATAAAGATAACAGAGTTGTGAGGGAATGATCCATTTTCCAAATAGATCTGGAGATCTGCTGCCATTCTTTCTTTATGCTTCACTTGATTTTTTGACATTAGGATACCCTATTTGCCTGTTGTAAGGACTGAGTCTCCTCTTCACTGCATTTTGTTGGTATGCTCTTAACCTGCCACTTTATAGAGCCCTTCTGAGCAGAGGATCAGGCAGATGTGGGTCTGTGAAGGTTGGGAAAATATCCTGGTGGTGTCAGAAGATCAAAAGACATCTTATTGAAAATTATGTTGCTTGAAAGAAAAAAGATGATGGACTTGTTCTGGGGGAAAAAATTCTTTTACTTATTTATTTATTTATTTATTTGTCTGAGAACACTGATTTGTGCATACAGAAATCATTTTATCCAGCATCCCTAAATTTAATGCACTTAGCTTTGACTTCACTGCACCTCAAAGCAAAGCAAACCCTGACTTTACTGACCTTATTAAAATAGTACATGATTTGATCAGTACAAATTGTTGAGCACTTGGCATTCACAGATATGTCTAGATACCATTTACCATAAAACAGTTTGTCATGGCCCTAGAAGTTCTTGAGAGCTTTAATTATCTTGCTTGCTAGATGAACTATCCAGGTTAAGCACAGGATCCTCTGTTGATGTGAGGTACGTGACTTTTTGAAACAAACAAAACATCAGTTTTGTGAGCTGTGTGAAGCAGCTGTGTCTTTCTGACCACCCGTATAGCCAGCAGAAACCATAAATTTGGTGTCTTCAGTTTACTAAGTTTCTTGGGCATATTTTTGTGGAACTGCTTTAGTTGAGGCTTGAGGTTCCTAACATCAGACCACTGAGTGCCATCTTGTCCCCCCTTCTCCAGAATCTTTCTACATTTAGATATTGTTTTTAAAGAAGTTGGCGAACAAGTTGAGTATTTGAGGACCCCCCCAAAGGGTGTAGGAAATAAAGCAATGATTGTTGTCTTACACAGTTAACCATAAGAGTTTTCCATTACTAGTGTGATGTTCTCCTATCCCCAGTGGCTCACCCTGTGAAATACCACAGTGCTGTTTACCTCACACTATCTACCAGGTGTTGCAGCAGTCTGTTGTATGACAACTTGCTGAACTGATACATTCAGATGTCTAGTTACTCATCAGTAACTTTTTCACTTTTATACTTTTGGAGCACTCACTGTCTTGGGACTGAGAATATACATTATCCTTTTACCATCAGATGTGTAATACTATAGTCTCTTCCTTGGTCTGTAAAGCTGTATCATTGGACCTAGCAGTGATGGGCAACTCTGTATAATACACTGTTGCCTGCATGATGAAAAGCCATATGTTTTACAGCTTTGTACTCATGCAGTTATGATACTTGTATATGACATGTACCACATTTACCTGTCAAATAACACCCCCTTGAAATTTATCATACTCTACCATGTAGCCTTTATGTCACAAAAAAGGAGAAAATATGTATGTTACAATTTCCTTCTTATTTAAATGGGTGATAGTAATTGCTTTTCATTGGCTAATACTAAGCTGAACAACCTCTGACTCATCTGTAATAATTACTTCTAATGTACTTCACCTGACCATCTTACTTTGACAGTGTAAATTGTGTGTGTGCACATACTGTAAAAGTGAAAGGTAAGTGGGCAGTAAAGCAGAGTATAGTTGGCAGGAATGTTTACTTAGTCATCTGGAGTACATGCAGTCACTCTCCTCTTTCATTTTATGGCATAGGTACAGAACAAATGGAAATGCAGCACTTGACATTTTAGAAACGTCAAACATCTTTTATGCTATTTGTATTCTATGTTGAATAATCAATGCATTTTTAAGACATGCTGTTCTTTTCATGCAGGATGAAAGCATTACTGGAAAAAATAGAGTTACTGTGGCAACAGACCCTCTCTAAGGTTCATCTGCCTCTGAAGGCAGTCCAGAGCAGAGAGAAAGCTGAGCAAGTGAGTACCTAGGAAAGAGTAGCTCTTACGGACTGATGTCAGACAAGTCATTCTGTTTCTCTAATTTGATGAATTTGTTCTTTGTGACAATGTACTATACTAAAATAAATACACTTTATGCCTGTATCCCAGATAAGATGGTGCTGCAAAACAACTACTGCTCGGTTCTATAAAACACGATTAAGGTGCAGTAGCAGATTGTGATTAATTAGAACTGGCATTGACAAGCAGCAGATATGTAAACAATAGCAAACACACTGTACTATCTTATATGTAATGCATATTGATTTTTCTTTGTTTATCAGTTCAGTGGTAAATAACAAAACTGTTCTTAAATAAGGTAAAACATCACATATTAACTTTTTCATTTATAAGGAACTATTTTATTTGTTATCAGTAATAGTTTGTAATAAAGTGTTTTCTTCATTTTGTAAATGTCTGTAAATTGTTAAATTAGTGAAGATGGCACAGCTAATAAATGGATCTTGCATAATCAGTTTTTGTAATAGATTTAAAGAGAAGTGCAATTTTTATAGCAGATTTCATGAGAACACCACAGATATGAGATTCTACTTGTAAACAGTTCCCAGCTAGATTACAGCATTCATTTTTATTCTTTTAATTGTTTTTTGTCAGTTATATAGCAGACCACCACCTATCAGTAGTGCCTCTCCTCAATCTCTGATTCCAGGCATAGCTTCTGTTGTCTGAGAGGAGATGAGGCATCCCAGTGCAGCACTGTAGTTGAGGCCATAGTGTTTTTTTTTTCTTATACTACACCCATTCTCCATGTACAGTGATGCAAAGCCGCTAAACCCAAGATCATCTGCTGCTGTGTGCCCAAGTATTTGTAAGATTAGGATGCTGACTTCCTTTCCAGTACTACCACTGTACCTGTCATCCTGTATTTAAGACCCCATGTTCATCCTTAGGTAGAAGAGACTGTAAAATACAACTACATTTTCTCTCCTTGCCAGCGACACCACAGGTACCAGTCTAACTAGATGAACCCAGATTGCCTGGGTCTTACTTTCAGGGATGGAAATTGCAGAACACTGTGCATTTGAAAAGGTTTCCTTCATCAGAATAGTAACAAAATAAACACGAATATTCTAAAACATTTTTATCTATTATATTATCACAACTACACACACATGTTCCGAACACTCCCCCCCCACACACACACTATTAGTCTGTAAATACTGGTGCTGTAATTCATTTGTTTATTGCTTTGGAATGTTAATTTGTTGTAGTGGTACCCTGCTGGTGCAGCAGGTATTTCTAATAACTGAGACTGAGTTTTACCTCTGGCTTCAATGAGGTCTGTGGAATGTGTGAGAAGGGAAAATTAGTGTTTCAGAATGCACTCAACATAAAAGCAGAAACACAACTTTTGCATTTGAGCAATGTTGCAGTAGCTTAAAGCTGAATGGGATGAATCCTGGCAAGGATTGGACCTCTAGCCAGTATGCAAAAAACTTTGCATGCTTTCCAAGTGTACTGTATGGCCCAGGAAGCATAAAGGTGTATTGCAGTAAAAGTGAGAAGCACGGGCACAAAAAATCAGAACTTTGAAGATTTCACTGAGACTTGGTCTTCTGTGTGTCTTCAGTTTTTCGTCAGTCATCTCATTCGGTGTTTGGGCAGATAAGTACCCCTCTGGGGAGTTTACATCTTTTTTGAGTAATTAAAATTTGTGAGAAAGTTTTCTTATGTGTAAGAGAAAAGTTAAGTATCTGTGGAAGAGTTTTTTAAAAGATTCCCACACAGCCTGTTTGTTTTGTCTGGGGAAGCACACAGTGTCTATTCCTGTCAAATGTTCTTGGACTTTACTCCAAAGACAGTTAGAAGTTGGCTTAACAGTCTTAATATATTTAATTAAAATCAGTGGCCAAGGGCCTTTACTCTTATGGCAGTAGATACAGACTCAGATATTGTGGATGCCACCTTCTGATTCCTAAGAAAAGAAAAAGGCAAGCTGCCAATGAAGCATCTGAAACTGCTTTGCCTTTAAACTCACTTCAAAGGTAATCATAGACAACTCGAGTAAGATGTGGTACATGCACAAACAAGGGGATAGCAAGTCTTAGCTCCTATGCAGACAAACCATGATAGCCTGGGAAGTTGCAACTCAAGCCCAGTCTTACCCTGTTGGCTACTTACATCCTTTCAGAGCAAGATACAGTGGAAGACAGGTTAAATAGATCCAGTGTTGACCCACATGAATGGATGTTACACCTGGAGGTGATCCAGGGATTTTCTGAGTGGAACTCAACAAACAGATCTGTTTACCTCCATTCACAACAAAGTCTGCTGCAGTATAACTTGTAGAAAGGCCTAGAAGATACAAGGATTTTCCTTCCTGTGGAAGGAAATGCTCCTGTATGGCTCTCCCTACCTTTCCTCTGATAACCAAAGCCCTTTTAAAGATCCAAAAAGACTGTCCGACATTTATATAGGTAACTTCCTTATGGCCTAGATGACATTGATTCTCCTTTCTCATAGCCAAAGGTAATTATTACAAACTTCAAATGTCTTGATTGACTATTTGATGTCTTTGTTTTTATTGGATAATTTTATGTTTCTTTAAACAGATTGATCTGATGTTGTCCTTTTCTTTTTCCTCATGGTTTGGGTCACAGATCCGACCTTCGGATCTGACTCAGCCGCATTTACACAGACTAGGATCCATGTCTTGAGCTCCTCCCTCTTCCCATAATGCTTTGCCCTCTATCTAGCCTCCTCGGATCGAGTTTGCTGCCTAAATATCTAACAGTGCATAGTAAAGACTGAAAGGAAGGAAGAAACCAGAGGCTCAAACTAGGAATATCAAGTTCCCAAGCAATTTTCCACAGGTCCATCCACTGCTGAGGCCCCACTGATACTCTAGTAACTGTCTGAATTGTACAAATCAGGACTTTCTTACTTACCAATTAAAACTCATCTTTTGGCCATTTCTTCTTGTCTGCCTTTAGATCCCCCCGTCCTCTTTGTTTAAGATGAACAAGTTTTGTAAGAGGCATTGCATATCAGTCACCCTTGAAACAGGTGGCTCCTCTTCAGGATCTTAACTTTGTCATGGAAAAACTCACACTTCCACCTGTTGATGCAGCTTTTTAAGCTGACTTGAAATTATTGGCATGGAAAACTGTTTTACTCACAGCTCTGATTTTGGCTAGGTAAGTATCTGAGTTCCAAGGTCTGATGGTGATTCAACCCTTTCTTATATTTCATAGGGATAGAATAACCTTGAGAACTAACCCTTCCTTCATTCCTAATGCAGTCTTTGAAGTCACTTTAAATCAGTGTATTAATCCTGCATTCTTTCCTGAACTACAAATAATGGGAGCATCCTACATGTACTGGATGTTCACCGGTGACTCTGATACTACACTGACAATAACAAAAGACTTTGGAGCTTTTGACCAAAGATGGAAAGAAAAAAGTAAAACCAGTTTCAAAAACAGACATATCTGATGCTGTCAGTCTTCATGGAATCCTTGACTGTGGACTCTGTTCTGATCCTGGGAACCAACTTGGCCATTTTTCCAGTTCGCCTCTCCCAAAAACTCTTGAGCTAGGCTCTACCCACAATGCTTCATACTAAATTACCTCAGATGTCATTTGCTGCTTTGTGGTTTCAGATGCGTTCAACCAATCTCTTGAGCCTTGGTGGTATATTATTGTGAGTTTCTTACATTTTTTGTCCTTATCTTTCTATAACTATATGATTTTTCTGTATTTCTACCTGCTCCTCCCTTATATTTAGTGCATGCGTGACTGTTTTCTTTCCTTGCCTCTCTTTTTACCATTAGGTAATCTAAAGTACCATTATTGGTACTTCCTTTCCCTTTTTCCTTTACCACAGGATAACCTCTGTTTCCATCGTTGGTAATTTTTCTCTTGTTTCCATTTTTTTCAAAAAAGATACTTTTTCTCTCTCTCTCTGTCACTCTTTCTTGTGTGTGTGTGTGTGTGTGTGTGTGTGTGTGTGTGTGTGTGTGTGTGTGCATGTGTGTGTGTGTGTGTGTGTGTGTGTGTGTGTGTGTGTGTGTGTGTGTGTGTGTGTGTGTGTGTGTGTGTGTGTGTGTGTGTGTGTGTGTGTGTGTGTGTGTGTGTTAGTGTGTGTGTGTGTTAGTGTGGCTTGGGGCTCTAATTTTTTTACTATGGCCGATAAGTCATCTAAGGGCAATGCTGGGTTTAAGTGATGCCAAAAATGTGATAGAAAAATGCCTAACTCGGATAGACACACCTGTTGTGTATATTGTCTAGGTGCTGTCTGTCTCCAGCAGGATTGTGCTATTTGCCATGGTTTTTCCACAAGAACCTTGACAGCGTGGAGAAACAAGCTTATTTTAAAGGGACTACTGAAGGGTGATTTTGAAAAGGAAATAACTGGTCCCAAGACTGAAGCCAACTCTTCCTCTTCTTCTTCATCCAAAACAAAAAAAAATGATCACATTCGGTTTCAACAAGTTCCTCAGAACTGCCTGCAAAATTGACCAAACTTCCTTTGGTGTCAACTGCATCTTTAGCACAGATAGGTAAAGATGACTTGACTTCGACTCAAACTTTGGTGCAGACATCTGAAGCTTCGGTACCAACTGAACCCTTTGTATGGAAGCAGCCTTGGCTTATTACATTACCAAGGACCTCCTACTCTCCATCAATGGACCCATTTGCTGACCATCCACCAAGTCCTTTTTTGGAATCAAGACCACCTAGCCTTCTCTATTCGGTCTACTAAGAGCCTTTCTGAGTCAAATATTATGAGACTGGTCAACCAGCTCCTGACGTCGAGGGGATTGCCTTCTTCTTCAGTTCCAAGCCAACTCAGCTCTGGAGCCGGTCCTTCCTCGACCTCCATTCAGATTCCTCCTCTGACTCCAGCTGAGATTTCAGAGCCCCTAGTACTGACTTTTCCGGCTCCGACTACCTTGGTGCCGGTTAGAGCTCCTTCTCCTGCACCGATAATTGCCTTGAGGTCTTCTGGTTTGTTGGAACTGGAGACCTGGTTTGTTGGAACTGGAGACCTCCTGGAGTCGAGGCTTCATTGCTGGTTCTGGGGGGCAGGATTCAACTTCAGTACTTTCGTAGACCTTCATGCCCCTCAGGGCCTTGGCATTCATAAGCTCAGCCTTGGCGTCTGTGTTCGAGGTGACTTCCTCAGTGCAGGGTGGGGCCATGGTTCCGAAGGACTGTATTTCTCTTCTGGGCTTCCATCCCTCTACAGGGAGAACCTACCTTTTGGGCCATGAAGAAGGCTTTGTCCATTGTGGACTCATAGTCTATGCCATCCCTGTCAGGCCAAGTATCTTGTACATCCTCTAGACCGAAGCTCCCGTCAGGCTTATCCCTGTGACAGAGTATACAGGAGCCTCCGGAATGATCCACCATGGTGATTTCTTCTTTGGATACCTCTCCGGAACATCCCCACTGAAGATGTACCTTTGAAGAAAAAGTTAAAGAGGAAGCACTTAGTCTCCTCAAAGGAGTCTTTCACAGAGGTAACTGATTTTGATTTAGGGGAAGTTTCCCCTAGGTCCGCCCCTGGCGATGTTTCCTTTGGGGACATCCTAGAAATCCTGAAGCAGCGTGGTGGCTGGACTTCCCTTCAACCTTCCTTAGAGGAATCTATATACCTGGAGGCTTTTTGTGCCCAGCCCTCTTCCTCTTGGATCTCTCCATACATTGACGAGCTTATTAAACTAATAGCTCAGTGGGCTTGGAAGATTCCTCACTCCATCAAGCCGATCCCTAAGAGACCTGACTGGATTCTGTATGCCTCTAAGGATAAGCAACATTGGGCCAAGGGTATTCCTGTAGACGCCATGGTGATAGCAAGCCCCCAAAAAGGAACTTGCAGAAGAAAGTTCTACTGTCCATCCTCCTAACAAGGGTCTAGGACTGTGGATAGGTTTGGGAAGCACATATACACTTCATTGACCTTCGCTCTCAGGTCCTTGAATTATATGGCACACTTCACTAGGTTGCAGAGAGATCTGATCAAAGAGCTTTCAGACACTGTCACAGGAGCAGTAGCTGAAGGGGTCTGAGATAAAGTTACCTTTCAGCTCTCCACCCTTAATTTCCAGTTCATCCATGAGACTCATTTCTCATGCAGCTGAAGGGATGACAAGAGCAGCGGGTTTAGGTGCAGCCATCAGGAGACACTACTGGATGCACTTATGTGACATTGTGGAGCCATTTAAATCTTCTTTCGTTAATGCTCTGATTGACGGATCATCCCTGTTTGGCCCCAATGTTAAAGACACACTAGTCAGATGTGAAAAAGATGGGAAGATTCTTTCAGCCATGGGCGTTCACTTCTCCACTCCTCAACGGCCCTGCTCTAAGAACCAAAGAAGTGGTAGGCTATGGTTGAAAAAGACCCAAGGACCTTTCCAAGACTTACTTGGCAAGGACTTCTCCTGGGGCAGAAGGGGAGGTAATAATGGAAGACACCACCCAAGAGGCAGAAGTTGTCTGCAGAACCAGGGGTCCAGAGATTCCTTCTCAGTAAGTTCTAACATGCTGCTGAACAGAGGCCCGATTGCCTTCCTCTGAAGACAGTTGGGGGACAATTATTCCTGCATCTATCTGCCTGGCTACAAATGACAATGGACAAATGCATGCAACGGATCATTTCCAGAGGATACATCATTCCCCTTTCAATAAAAGCAAAAACACAAGAAAGACTCCCAGACGTTACACTCTGTCACAGGGAAGCAGCAGTCTTAGAAATCCAAAAACTACTCAACAAAAGAGTCATCCACTCAGTCCGGCCAGACCAGAGAGGATTAGGAATCTGCTGAAGGTTGTTTTTAGTGCCCAAAAAACAGGGGACTGGAGACCCATTTTGGATCTCAGCCAGTTGAACAAATCAGTTCAACAAACCAGATTCCGGATGGTCTCGGTACAGTGAGTACTTCCATTTTTGGAAAAAGATACTGGATGTGCTCAATAGATCTTTAGGATGCATATTACCACATAAAAATGGACAAGCACTCCAGAAGATTTCTGTGCTTCTGGCTATCAGTTCAGGACACTGCCCTTTGGCCTCACCACAGCCCCCAGGGTGTTCACCAAATGCTTGGTAGTGGTAGCAATGCATCTCAGACTGCTAGGGTTCCAAGTGTTTCCATATCTCGATGACTGGGTGCTTTGCACTGCCACCAGGTGTCAACTCATAAAGGCAAGGGATTACACTCTTCATCTTTGCACCACCTTAGGAGTCACAATAAATTGTGAAAAATCCCATTTAGAACACACACAGCAGCTGGAATTCATTGGAACTGTACTAGACACAGTCACAGGATTTGCATCACTCCCATTAGAAAGGCACCATTAAATCAGATCACAAGTAAACCACATCATTTAGAACAGAAGTGTTCCAGCAAGACTGATCCTGCAAGTTCTAGGGTCAATGGTAACCTCTGTTACCCTAGTTCCCATGGCCAGATATCACATGCAGATTCTTTAATGGCATCTGGCCTCCCAGTGGTCATTATTAAACCAACTGAACTCATCAGATTTTGATCACCAGTTGTTGCAAACAAGACCTGTCTTGGTGGCTGCTTTCCAAAGAAATCTTGTCAGGCCATCCCTTTGTCCTACCTCAGCCACAAGCCATAGTGACCGTGGATGCTTCCCAGATAGGGTGAGGTAGCATTATCTAGGAATGACAGTCAAAGGCACTTGGTCCCAGATGGAGGCCAATTTGCACATCAGTGTCCTAGAGATGAAGGCAGTGCTCTTAGCGTGAGCATTTCAAGATACCCTCCCCTTTGGAACAGTGGCAGTACAATCAGGCAACATGTCGGTAGTCTGGTACATCAACAAACAAGGGGGAACCAAGTCTTTACCCGCTTTGTCAAGAAGCCCTCAGAGTATGGTAATGGGAGATTTCTTCCAACTGCTTTCTAATGGCAATGCACATTCTGGGGAGCTCCAACGTGATTGCGGACAAAGTTGAGTAGAACTATCCTAATGCCTCACGAGTGGTCTCTCAATCCAGTAGTGGCGGAAAAGATATTCTACTACTGGGGTCAACCTTGCTGCGATCTGTGTGCACTCTCTGTGAACAACAAGTGCAGCAGTTACTTTGCCCTAATCCTCCCTCCGTGGGAGTCACCCAGAGACGCTCTTCTCCACGATTGGCCCCCTAGTCTTTTGTATGCCTTTCCCCCGACTCCTCTGATATGTCAGTTTCTAAAGAAAGCCAAGAGGTCGAAGAACAAAATAATCCTCATTACTCTGTTCTGGCCTTGACAAGTTTGGTTTCGCTTCCTGTGGCCTCATCTACTTCTGAAACCTTGGATTCTGGACGTAGTTCTAGACCTGTTATCTCACCCAGAATGAATGGTTCATCTGAATCTCCAGCATCTCAAGTTCACTTCATGGCTTCTCCAGTTCCCATGCTTGTCAGGCATTCCCTTCTTACTTCCCCAGTCTGACAAATCATTTCAGCCCACCACAGGCCTTCAATTAGAAAGCTGTACCTTAACAAATGGATAAAAATGTTAGATGGTCGCTTGGCAGTGATATTGATCCCTACACAGCACCTTTGGATAAAGTTTTAGATTTTCTGGCCTTTCTTTTTCAGTTTGGCTCCTCAGCTTTAACCATTTGAGTACATCTTGATGCGATATCTAATTTCCATGTTGGTTTTGATGGTTCTTCACTTATGTCTCATCAACTTCGTAAGGCCTTTTTGAAAGAAACCTTAATGCTAAGGCCTCCATTTAAAGAACCCATTGCTCCATGGGATTTACCCTTGGTCACTCATTTCATCCCCTTTTGAACCTTTGGCAACTTGTGATTTAAAGTTTTTGACCTGGAAATCTTTGTTTTTGATAGCTATCACTTCAGCCATAAGAATATCAGAAATTCAAGCCTTGTCCTATAGCCCCCCCGCTTAATATTTCATAAGGACAGAATCTCCCTTAGGGTAAATCCATCTTTTTGCCGAAGATTGTTTCAGTATCAAATATCAATCAAACCTTACATCTACCAGTCTTGTTCCCTAATTTCTGTAATAAGGGGGTGTACTGTCTGCACTTATTAGATGTTCACAGGCAAATACATGTTTACCTTCACAGAATAAAGGACACTAGAAAATCTGACCAACTGTTCATTGCCTTTTCCTCACTTTCCTTAGTTAACCCATTTTCTAAGGTTACCTTAGCTAAATGGCTTGGGGATTGTATCACCCTTATTTATCACTCAAAGGGACTTCACCCATCACGTCCTGTCAGTGCTCATTCACCTAGAGCTGTAGCAGCTTCTGCAGTTTTTCATGCTAGAGCTTCTTTAGATGACATTTGTGCAGCTGCTACATGGGTGTCTCCTCATACCTTTATTACTTATTACAAACTGGACCAGGGCTCTAGGGGACGTGCATCATTTGGCTCGATGGTGCTCAGGAATATTCTTTAGTGAGATCTCCCAAGATTCAGGTAGCTAGGGACTCTATCCTACAGTTAAGGATTACGTGAAGATTGACAACATCAGCTAAAGAAGTTATGTCTTACCATAATGTTCCATCTGTGTTGTCGATCTTCACTAATCCTTGATCCCCCCCTTCCCCCTGCATAAGACTTTTAGTGGACTGAATATTCCTAAAGAATGACTTCATAATAGGGACACATATATGGTCTCTTATTTATTACTTTTTGTCTGTCTGTCACTATTATAGGCAGACTCGATCTGAGTTAATTTAGTGAGGAGCATTATGGGTAGAGTCTAGCTTGAGAGTTTTTGGGAGGAATGAAATGGATAAATGGCAGAGTCAGTTCCAAGACTCAGAACTGGGCCCACAGTCAAAAATTAGTGAAGATCAACACCACAGATGGAACGTTATGGTAAGACATAACTTTAACTGGTTACCCCATTCCATCTATTTTTGTTGTTCTCACTATGGAAACTCTCTCCCTCAGAAGTTCAAAGCTTACTTTTCCAGAACTCAGGCTGCCTGCAGGGCATTGGAAAGGAGTGGACTCTAGAACTCTTGTAGAGGCAGCAACTTGGTCTTCAGTACACACCTTCGCTGAACATTACGAGACAGACTCATCCCTCCAGATGCCGAACATATGGCGACTACTGATCCTTAAAAAAACAAGATCTTTTCCACATCAAATGAAGCTTAGGGCAGCTTAGTAAAGACTTGGGACCAAAAGATTTCCTACATGGTGAACGAAACCAGGAACACCAGTATCCATGAATCAAACCAAACCACAGTACTTTGCACCAGTAAAAGGCACTCAAAGGTCATATGCCACAAAAACACAATTTTATTAGCTGAACACTTTTGTCCATAGAATAGGACTGTATCACAGCTAATGAAATTCAAGACAACGCCCTTTTATACCTTTTGTTGCCCCTCCCATTTGTTAAATTATATAATTGAAATTTATCACTTCCTATTTAAAAAGACAGATACCTAAAACATACAACTTTAAATTATGCACTGCACATAAAAATCTATGCTTCCTTATGTTCAAGGTACCAAAGGGGCTTTTATTTTAACTACAATGAGAAACAAATGTACATACTAAGGTTCTGCATCTGGTTGTATGAAACCAATAACCTTACTGCTCTCGTTTTTAACAAAGTTGCTATGGAGATGTTATCATTGAATCCCAGGGGATTTGCAGTATCCAAACAGCAATTTACAGTTCAGTTTACAACACTTGATCTTAGTTTCCCATTCACCCTCTTGGGTCAACAAGTACCTTCTCCAAAACAAAAAAAAAATGGAAGGTACTGCTTTCCGATAGCTTTTATGTTTCTATAAAGCCTTTGTCTCCACACCTTTACTAATATTATAGAGGTGTTCATAAGTGTACTTTCTCAGGGGTCTCTCCGTTTTACCTACAGGAAAAGGTGGACAGTTTTTACAGTAAGCTATATAAACCACATCCTTACTTAAACAATTGTGGAATTTGTTGCACACCAAAGTTTTATTATTGGGCCTTAGCACAAATTTTTCTGTATTGGCAATGTATTGACACTGTTTACATGCCCCACATTTGTATGTTCCAAAGGGTGCCCTTCCTAACTTCCTTCACATCATACCTTTCAATTCCAAAATTTATTTCTTATTTTGGTTCCATTTATATACAAGTAGAGGGGCTCAGTGAACACTTTTAAAGTGTGTGGCAGTTTAGAAAACATTTCTCAATATACTTTACCAAACGTTTTTAACTTACTGTGAACCAAAGGTTTGGTCTCTTTAACCTTTGCACGACCAGCACCCAATAACGGTACAGAGTAACTGCCCCATGCCATGACAACTTCATCCATACATTGTTGTATAATTTCTATGGAGTTTGTGTAAACAACTTCCTAACATAGTAACTTTCCTTTAGTAAATCTTCATAATCTGAGGTCATGTGAGCTACTTGAACAAACTGACCCTTCACTATATTTCTTTTTTGATATACTAGTTGATCACTGGTATAGTGTAAAAATGAATTAGAAAAGTGTCTTTTTCTTTTATTCTGACTTAAAACTTAAACTCTTTTATCTTTTTTGCATTTGGATACTAAATAGGGATATATTTATCAGCTCTATATATATATGTAAACCTCAAAAAATTGGTGGTATGATTTAAGTATTCGTAAAATCCACAAGTCTGTCTTTAGTGTCTACCCATGTATAAAGACTGAGTTTAGCATAATATCCATAAAACTAATAGCACATGGGCATAGTGCCCTTCTAGCTTCTATACTAAAAAACAACAAAACCAATATAAAATAAATGCTGTCTTTAAAATATCTAAAAACTAACTCTTGCTAATGTGTTTTTTAATTTTTTATTCCATGACTCAAATGCTCTGTCAGAGAACCATTTGGTTCACTTCTCGTTCCTATAGATTGTTCTACATAGCTTCTGTGTTACTTTTTGATAATTCCAAAGATTCCCGGGGGTGGTTGTCTCTAAATGCCCTATATACCTGAATAAGGTCTCTTCTTAAATATCTATACGAAACACTGTACAAGTTCAGATATTTTAGTCTTTCAGCATACTCAAGTTCAGGTCTAATGTAACTAACAAGCAAACTTCATCATTTCTGATTTACTACACTTTATAAACCTTTTTATACAACCTATAGTATTATAACTATCATTAAGCAGATGGTTGATATGATTAGCATTACTCAAAGCTGGATCTAGCCATAGAACCAGGTCCTTAAATTAATCTACAGTTTCAGTCATTGTCCTGTATTAAATAATTTATTCAAGCTCTTTTGCAGACATGCCCTATCTGCAACACATGTAATCAGTTTACCCAATTACAACTCATCTGCATACAGACTGTAGAACACCATAGATCTAAACAAGTATGAGCCTAGGACAAAGCTCTGTTGACACCCTGACTATAACCAAGAATTTAATCTGTCCAGTTGCTGTGTGATACTTTCCATGCCATATTTGTAAGCCATGCAGCTATCCATCTATCAAAAGTACATCAATACCTAGTTGTTCTAATTTATTGATCAGTGTTTTGTGTATGACCCTGTCAGATGCTAATATTAAATCTATATAAATTACGTCACAGCACAATTTTTTTCATTCATAGCTGTTATTACATTGCTGTAGAACATCATGTTACAGGTGGTAATAGATCAGTTTTCAACATATGCATTTTGTTGTATGGTTTCATATCTTAGGTTTTCCAGTTCTGATAATAACTTGTCAAATATTACCTTCTCCATTATTTTTCAATAACATGAAAGTAGACTTAATGATCTGTATAATGTGGGGTTTGTCCATCTCCCCTTTCCCTTAAAGACAGGTTTAACAAATGAATGTCTCCAATCATGAGGAATCTCCCCATATTTATATGACCTAGTAAATAATAGATATAATTTACCTGGATGTCACTAGGACAACTTATCACATTAATCTTTGTGCATTGGTTTAGATGTCAGTTTGGCAGAATTATCTAACAACAAATTAAGCTTTATAACCCCGTGATCACTGCACCTCAGCAGTGGTAAAACCTGACACAAAGTAACAGTAATTTGTGTAGGAACACAAACAATGTCTACTATGTTCTGTGAATAATTTCCTTACTAGTGTAGTTGAATCAATATTATTCAGTCTGTTTCTGGTAAATGTAAAATGCCCTGACAGAACTGGTTTCTAGTCATTGACTTTAACCATGTTTCATAAACACTAACAACATCAACCTTGTGGGAAAGTAGCAAATTTGCCAATAAAAAAACTTTATTATTAATGCTCCTAGCATTAACAACCTTCAGAGATGTATCAAATGTTGCTATCTGTGAACTGTTAAATTTTCGACTTGGCAAAAATCCTGCTTTGTGTTTGTCAAATATTACAAAATATCTGATGCAAAAAATCTCTTCCTTGATCTTGACAAGTGCACACAATCCTGTCTGAATACGTATGCCCAAAATTAGGCTTGGATTCTCTACACATTTTTTTTTCATGTAGGTATTTACCCAATTTTTTTTTTCAGCCATGGTGACCTGACTCTCCATTCTATATGTGATTTGTAAAAAATGCATCATAACACCTGTACAAGCTATGCTATCTAAGAGGGCTGTGAGTTCCTTATTAACAGTCCTTGCAGATGAGATAATTTGTACCAACATGACTAAAAATGGATCTGTATAGTACTTCCTTAGATTAAGGCATTCTAAGGCCTGTCTCATATCCCTATTTTTACTCTTGGCAAGCGTAATAGTGTTTGATGTTCATTATCTTCTCGGCAAATGTAAGTATCAGTTCAGTTCCTCTAATAATTGAATCTCCAATTACAAATTTCTGACCAGATCTGAAGACACCTCAGTTTCTAATTTGGTAATATCTGCTGTTTCAGTTGTTATAAAAGAATGATTTTCAGCACCATTAGTCTTATTAATCCCACTGTTTTCATTGCTTATTACATTTGCAAGTGTACAACTGGCATCCAGCTAGCATTGTACATAAGCAGCTTGAACCATGTTGTAAATGTCTGTCTTTGTCCTTTTTTTTTTTTTTATGGTAATGTTCATCAGTCCTTCCACGTTCAGTTTTGATTTCTTCCTTTTCACCTGCCCCTTATCTCTTTTTTTTTTTACCTTTTTTGGAAAATAATGCCTTTTCCTGTAGACTGAAGGTTTTCTGATAGAAGAATGTTATCATTCCCTGTCATCTGTGTGTTTACGTAGGATCATAGGAGATTGCTGGGCTATCAACCTGGAAGTCATTTTAAGCCTAGCTGTTTCAACCCAATGTAATACCGTAGAAGTACTAGTCAATACCAAAGATTGCATTTAGCGATGACTGTCCATGTCCAGTAAGGTTGTGGGCACTATCACTGGTAAGAATTTACAGTGCCCCATCCACTTATCCAGGTTCCTCTTGAACAGTGTCATAGAGGTGCTCTGTTTCACATGAATTGATAGCCTATTCCAAAGACATGGCAGTTGCTGAGAGATAAATCTGTCACTCCAGCATGTCCTAGTTAAGTTGCAGGCCATATTTAAGTCCTTAGAATGGGTAGCCCTAGACCCATTTGATTTATGGATATGCAGTAAGTTCATTAGGTTTGGGTCTTAGGTTGCTGTGTAGGCCAGGCATAAGTCTCCTCCTTAGAAGTCTACATGATACGGAGTATAGTGACAGGGATTTTAGTCAGTCTATGTAAGGCACATGCTCGAGGCCCTTGATCTTCTTGGTTAGAAACCACTGAGGTCTCTCTAACTGCTGTAAGTGCTTAGTACGGTACACACCGAATGGGGTGTTAGTCAATTATGGGCTGGATAAGTGCAGAGTATAGGGGGGGTTATAACTTCTTTTGCTCTCGAGGCGATGCCTTTACTAATCAAGTGAGCTATGTGGAAAGCTTTCCTTACAATGGTAAACACATGGTGATTGAAGTTAAGGCACTGTCAACCTGTGTTCCCAGGTCCCTTACCACTTCATGGGTCCTTAGGGTATTGTTGCTGATTTGATAGTGTGAAGGGACATTGTTTGTGCCAAAGGGAATAATGATGCATTTCTTTGCATTCAGTTTGAGACCGTGACCAATACATTAGTTGTTGGTCTGTGTGAGACCCTCCTGGAGTATACTGACATCATTTGGGGAATCAGTGATTGCACCTAGTTTGCAGTCATCTGCAAACTTGGTCAGTCACAACCCTTTAGTTTTGACCTGAACTTCTGAGAAGTATATACCAAACAGTAGGAGGCCCAGCACTGACCCCTGTGGCACCCCACTGGTAACACATCTGCTGGTTGATGCAGAGTCACCCACTTTGATAGTGAGTGTCCAGTTTGTGAGCCAGCTAGCAGCCCATCTTACAACAAAGGGCTTTACATTCAGTTTGCTAAGTTTATCGGTGATGCCTGAATGTGGGATTGTGTCGAATGCCTTTGCCAAGTCAAGGTATGCTGTGTGCACTGATTTTTCCTCATCAATGGACTTTGTCACACTTTCAAAGAACTCCATCAGATTTAACAGGCAGGATCTGCCCTTCACAAAACCAAATTAGGTAGGATCTAGGGATGTTCATCATGTTTCACTGTTGCAGTCATCACTGTAGGGTTCTTCCTGCCAGCAGGCAGCCCTCGGTCGGCCAGAATCCCAAAGTCTGGGTCCGGCGTCAGCTGTGTACTCACCCTCCCTGACGTCAGTGTGCTAGGGGTACAAAGCTCACAGCTGATACCATGTCCTCCAGTCTTTCTTGCCACACGGTGGAAGCAGTTCGCAAGTGCCGGTCGGCTGACTCCTGCTATTTTTGGTGCTTCATTCCAAAGACATTCTTCTTTTCAAAGCTAAGTACCCCATTGGGGAAACTTTTTTCTTGGTCCAGACCGATGTCAGAAAAAGTTAATAATTGTATTTCATGTGGGAAGCAAATACCTCATAAGGATTTTCACTCTTACTGTATTCCTTGTCTAGGCCCTGACCACGACGTAGCTAGTTGTCAGTTTTGTGCTAGATTTAATCAACGTACTATCAAAAGAAGATACGATTTTGCCTTTCATTACTTTGGGAGGCGATTTAATTACAACATGTCGTCAGACATGCTTCCGACTACTGGAGTTCATAAAAGGCACAAGGATAAGGATAGGCCTCTGAGGTCCAAATCAGATGACATTTTACAATCAGAGCCAGCTGCCAGTTCGGCCGTCATCAGTGAGGCACTTTCGCAGCCCCTGTCATTGGCCATTACAGAACCGCTTGCCGAAACTGACTCCCACGAGGAGCCAACTAGGCCTTCGGATACTACAGGGGTAGGACCTTCGGATAATGCTCCCTCGGATGGGTCCGGAGCCGCTGTGCAGGTACCAGCTTCCGAGGGGGTTTTCAGGCCTATGCAGCTTCAGATAAAGGCAAAGGCAAAGACAAAGGCAAAGACTCCTTCTAAAACAAAGACTCAAGCCCAGGCCTCTTCTGATCCAGGACCTAAATCTCAAAAACAAATGCTTAAAATGGCGGAGGACTTGCTAACTATGAATTGTCTCTAGGAAGAAGAAAGGTTGCGTGTTCCTTGTCTGGGGTTTGAAGCTTCAGCCCCAGGGTCCTGGCTCCGGCTTCTGAAGCGGAAGCCTCTCATTTTTGAGAGGGCTTATTCGGCTACTCGGCGTTCCCTGTCTGAGGTCTTTCGAAGCCCTCCAAGGCACCTCCCTCAGGCGGTCGGACGAGCTGTTCCCCTTGTTCTGTTACAACACCGAAGCCGGCCGTCCGGCTATCTCCGGAATGAAGAAGCATGGGCCTTCAGTCGGCTCTTTCGTCGGCGAACCGAAGGTCTGAGCTACCAGTATCGGCTCCGACAGATCGCAAACCGAGGTCTTCCAGGGTCTAGGTCACCTTCTCTCATCTCCGCCTTCCTCGGCTCACGCTCTCCTACTCAAGCCTGCGGGCCAAGGTCTCATGCTTCAGAGTCGCCGAGATCTGTCGGTCGCGGCCTTCAGAGTCGACCACCGACTGCCAGTCTGAGGCACTAGCCCAGAGTCTTCTCACCCATGTCATCAGTGAGGTTGTGGTCCAGTCCATCAACTCCTCGTCTCCCGACTCTCTTGAGCTCGGCCGGCGGAATGTCGGGCCGGATTGTGGTCGTCGGCTCCCGAGACAGTGTCCGGAGCCGGGTCGTCTGACTTCCATTTCTTCCTTCCTCTGCCTCATGCGGACTATTTCGGCTCTTCCGGTAGGTCCGTTGTGGCCTTGTCCGATCCCTCTCCCTCTCGTTGTCTCCTCGCGCCTGGTGCCTCGAGCTCCGACCTAGGGGGGGGTGAGCCATCACTCAGCGGCGCGGTGTTAGAGCCGGCCCTCCTGACAGGCCTCTGGCTCTGCCTGACAGGGGTGTGCTGCCTCGCTCGAATGCACTCCAGCCTGGGCCCTCTCCACAGTCCCTCTCATCCAAGCTCTCTGCTGCCCACTCACCTCTGACTCACCTCATCCTCTCGGGACATGAGAGCCCCCTCAGGAGCCCCCCCTTCGAGAGGCCCTCTGATTTGGCAGAAGAGCCCCCACCTGGAGCCCCCTCGGAAGAGGAAAAGAGGTTCCCCACTGATTGACTCACCTGAGGTCTATCATCTCCGAGATCCTTCTGGATGATTCTGGGGTTCCCCAGTTCCCCTTCTCCCTTGTCAATTTTCTGGATCATCCTGAGACAGGACGAAAACAGCCCTCAACTCCTCGGCCTCTCGCCCTGTGACCCAGTCTGTGTATCTTGGCCCGTCCACCTCGTGGGTCACCTCCACCTTCATGCCCCCCCACTGAAGGGCATGGTGGGCTCTAAAGGCACCCTCCCCTCTGAAGGAGTGGTTATCAAATCATCACCCACCTTTCAGACAACAAGGCAAAGCTATTTTTATCTAAAAGCTGATCTGTGGGTGCTGCTGTGGTGGCTGCACGCCAAGGGAATTGGCTGCTGATCCTTCCGGTGCCTGTCCATCCATCTAACAAATCTAGGTCCGAATTGGATGGGTGTAAATTTACGGTGTTCTCTCAGATGCATACTGTACTGCCACTCGCTACTAGGCACATTTCACTAGTCACTTGATCAAAGGATCTTGCGAGTAGAAATGCTTGGAACCCTTCAAATCAACCTTTCAAGAAAAAAATGGAACATGAGCCCAGCCGCTTAATTCTATTTCCAGCTCCTCCATAGCCATGCGCCTTATGGCCTTCATGGAGGCGGGCAGAGCCACTGGAACAGGGTGGCTACGTGAGACGCCCTGATGCAGGGGTCTTTTTTTCTTGGAGACTTTCCTTTCAAGGCGTCTCTTTGGTCCCCGCTTTCATCCCTATCCTTTTTTGGAAGAGGTAAGAAGAAACCCTGGACGGATGGCAAGACCCTTTCTGCCGTCAGTCTGTTTTCAGTCCGTTTTCCACTCCTTCCAAAGATAGGCCCAAAGGAAAAGGCCAGAAGGGTTCGTAAACAATCTCTGGGCCTGACGATACAGCGCTTTAGGCCGCAGGCAGCAGAGGGGAACAACAATGGTACAATAGTGCCCAGTCGCCAGGGGCCAGCAGAGGGGAGACCGGGAACCAGAAAAACTTCTTCCGCTTCCGATAGCCTTTCCAGCATCCGCCCCATCGCCCCCGGAGGCAGTCACTCGGAGGAGATGAGGAAGATATCACTGTGCCAGACATTTGACAACACAAGACAAAGACAAATGGGTACATTCCATCCATTCGAATTATTCCTCTTCTTCTTCTTACGTCAAGTCAGTGATCCATCCCTTCAGATGTTCACCCGCTTTGGAAGAATCCTAAAGCTCAAAAATTTCAAATGCAGAAAAAAGCTAAGCCAGCAGCCAGTGCCAGATCAATCTAGAGGAAACTAATCTAGGTCCTTTTTCTTTTCAAAAGAAAAGACAGGGGACTGAGACCAATTTTGGGATCTCAGGTGATCTTTGAACAGATCGGGAAGAGAACAAGATTTAGGATGGTCCGCGCTGCAATCCATTCTTCCCCCTGTTGGGAAGCTAACTCTGATGCTGTTATATAGACCTTCAGAACGCGTGCTATACATAAAAAAACAAGCTCCAGAAGATTCTCTCCTCGCTTTCAGGCTGGGACCAGTCATTTTCAATTCAGGGCCCTGCCCTAGTCTGGTGTTAGGCATTTTGCTCATTGCTCCTTACTGGCCTCGACAAGTGTGGTTTCCCTTGCTTGCGATATTTTTTTTTGGGCGAGCCGTGGAATCTGGACCCTAGTTCCAGATCTTTTGATCCATCAATCCGGGTCAGTCCCTCATAGCTCCCTCCTCTCTGCCCCCTTCCTGCTTGGTTCTCCACTTCCCAGTAGCCAGGCTTCCTCCTCAATTATCTCACTCTGTTTGGTATTGATTGATAGCTTCCCGCTTCGAACTTTCGAGAAGATTTATTTGAAAGATAGAGCGTTTTTTTGGAGGCACAAGGAAAGGACAAGGATCCTTTCGCTTTTCCCAGCCTCCATCAATTTTTTCTTGCTTTTCTTGAACTCTTCCATGCAGGTTCATCTCCATCTTAAAAAAGGTTCAATTGGCAGCTATTTTTTTCCATGTGGGTATTTCTGAATAATGTCCCTGAAGACAAACTCATTTATCTTTCTACTTGTTCCCCTCCTTTTGTTAAGGATGAAGTTTCCATTTTCCTTACGAACTAACCACATCCTTTTTCCTAGGATTCATCAAATCATCACCAGTGCATTGACCTCCCCCCCCCTGTCTTTTTCCCGGAGTATTCAAATAGACAAAAGAAAAAATTACACTGTCTGGATGTTCATCATTAGTTTGTCTTTATACTTTATCATATCTTTATCCGTTACCCTTGTTTATGAGATTAGACACAAGAAAAAAAACTGCCTAATAAGCTAAAAGCCCATTCACCAGAGCTTTGGCTACTCTCTTACTTTCAAGACAGACTGCAGACTGACACCATCTGTGCAGCTGACTGACTTAGGGCTACTCCTCCATTTTTTATTTCCATTATAAGTTGATTTTAGCTTAGGGCATAGAGCTAATTTTGGTTCCACTGTTCTCAGGAGTCTGTTCCGGCCACCGGGTTATGGTAGGGGTTCACATCCCCCTCCAGACAAAAGGCCAAGACAAGAATTGGATTACAAATCCTCTGATCTGGCATCTGTCTCTTCAGTGTCTTCCTCTGAACAGGATTATACTTTCCCTCCTTATGAGGATTCTGATGCTGAGGAATCCATTCCTTCAGCTTCTCCTCCTGAGGATTATTCTTTTGGGGAAACTTTACATGACGTGAGGGAACATTTTCACTGGGAAGGACAGCAGTACTCTGAATCTAAGAGAAGGCTTAGGGATTTCCTTCTTCTTCCCCAACACAGACCCCTGGCTATTCCTCCTATTTTGGATATTGTGGATGATGTCTTTTCTGAGTCTAACTTAACTCCTGAATCCTTTCCTCTGGTACCTGCTAAACCTGATAGATATTACAGAGTCCCTGACTCCAACCAGTTTCTTTTTAAAAATCCTACTGCTGATCCAGAAACCATTTCTCAGGGTCCTAAGGGTGTTAGGGCCGCCACTGCTAAGAACCCTATTCCGTCAGACAAGGATTCTAGAGCTCTGGAGAGATGGGACAAAAAAGTGTACACTTCTGCTACTTTATCTATTAGGCCTTTAAATTGTCAATTCCATATGTTGAAATATCAGCAATACCTTTTGTCTGTTATGAAACAAAAACTGTGTGCCATTTCTGCATGTGCAGACAATAAGGAATTACAAGATTTGAAATCATGCTACTGAGCAGGTGGGGAAACATACCTTACACTGTGGTTTTGATGCTTTGGAGGCCTTGTGCAGGGCAGCTGCCACTGGCACGGTCATTAGAAGGCATGCTTGGTTGAAGGAACAAAATTTGTCTGATTAAGTGAAAGCAAAATTACTGGATGCTCCTGTTCAACATAATGTTTTGTTTGGGTCTAAGGCTGAAGAAGTTATAAAGAAAATGGAGGATAAGGCAAAATTCATGCAAACGGTTAAGGATTTCTTACAAGTTCAGCCTCCTAGATTTAGCAGAAATTGGTCAGCTAAAAATTGGTCCTTTCCCAGCTCGGACAGGCCTCAGAGGGGTAGATATAGGTGCCCCAGAGGGAGGGCCCAAGCACAGACCTCTTATAGACCTAGACAGTGGAGTGCTTCCACCCCCAGGGGTGCAGAAGATAGGTCTCAACCTTATAGGAAACAGGCTCAATGACTCCCCCTGCATTGCTCCAGGAACCTCTCTCCTGGAAGCTCCTCTGGGAGGAAAACTTTCTCTTTTTTACCGAAATTGGACTTACATAACCCAAGACAAGTGGGTTCTGGATGTAGTTTTAAGAGGTTACAAATTCCATTTTCACACCTTACCAAAACCAAACAGATGGCTAGACCTACCAAAAACTCAATGGGCAGAGGCATTAAAACAGGTGAGGTCCCTCATGGCTATGAGGGCCATAGAACTGGTTCCAAATTCAGAGACGGGACAAGGCTTTTATTCAAGACTTTCTAGTTCCCAGAAAGCAAAATACTTGGAGACCCATCCTGGATCTGTCAGTCTTAAATACTTTCCTGGAGATACCAAAGTTCAAGATGCTTACTCTGCAGCAGCTCCTGCCAATGTTGAGCAAGAATGCATGGATGGTGACATTGGATTTAAAGGAGGCTTATCTACACATTCCTATCAGACAGGAGTGCAGAAAATACCTCAGGTTCAAGGCAGGCTCGAAACATTATCAATTCTCTGCACTGCCCTTTGGCTTGTCTACTGCGCCCAGGGTCTTTACCAAGTGCCTGGCACCAGTAATAGCTTACTGCAGACTCAAGGGAATTCAAATTTACCCTTATCTGGATGACTGCCTTATTCAAGCAGACAGCAAGGACATTTTACTCCAGCACCTGGAATTTGTACAGAATCTACTCAAGTACCTGGGATTCACTGTGAACGTAAAAAAGTCAAATCTGACACCCACTCAAGAGATAACTTTCCTGGGTGCTCTTTTAAACACAACAACCCAGATGGCATTCCTGACATCAGAAAAACAACTGCAGCTGGCTTCAACTTTCAAAAGCCTGGCGTTGATGTGTCACCTAACTGCAAGGAAATTCCTGCAGGCTTTGGGTTACATGGCTTCCTGCATCCTACTCATACCATATGCAAGACTGCATATGAGGAAGATACAATGGTACCTAAAAAGTGTATGGTCCCAGCATTGTCACAGTCTGGAAACACTGATTGCTGTCTTGCCTTGCCTACAAAAGGAATTCCATTGGTGGGCCATGGTATGTCTTCAAAACAAAGGGAAAGCCTTCAGTCTACCTCCAGCCTACCAAGTGATAACCACGGATGCCTCGGATTATGCATGGGGAGCCCACTTGCAGGGGAAAGGCCTGCAAGGTTTTTGGACAGAGGATCAGAAGCATCTTCATATCAATTTAAAAGAGATGTTAGCTGTGCAGGATGCCCTCTTGGCTTTCAGGGATCTTTTACAGCCAGGGCAGCTACTGATACGAACAGACAACACCACAGTTATGTGGTACATAAACAAGCAAGGGGGTTCACACTCCTACCCCCTTTGCAGACTAGCCATGACTCTATGGAACACAGCACTAGCTTGCAAAGTGGACCTACAAGTTCAATTCCTGCCAGGGAAACAAAACACTCTGGCAGACAGCCTGAGCAGGAACCTGTCAGACACACATGATTGGATGCTAGACACCCAAATATTCAAGATGATTACAGAAGCCTGAGGCTGCCCGGACATAGATCTATTTGCATCTCCCCACAACTACCAGTTACAGATTTTTTGCACAAGGACATATCACAAGCTAGCATGGAAAGTGGATGCTCTCTCATTCAGTTGGAGGAACCTCTCGGGGTATGCCTTTCCACCACTACCTCTTCTACCGAGGGTGTTATTAAAAATAAAACAGGACAAACCAAAGCTGATCTTACTAGCCTCGAATTGGCCTTGACAATTTTGGTACTCAACACTGATAAATCTATCCCAGGAACCTCCTTGGATTCTACCTCAGATTCCAAATCTTTTGTCTCAACATCAGGGCCAGGTCCTGCACTCTCATATCAAAACTCTCAGCCTGGCAGCCTGGCGTATTCAGGGTCTATGATTAATCCTACCCTTTCCAAACAGGTCATGGATGTTATCTTAGAAGCCAGAAGGCCTAGCACTAGGAAATCTTATGAGGTAAATGGAAGAGATTTTGCACCTGGATGCATGCTCAGGAATCAGATCCTCACATTCCAAACATTCCATTGATTCTACATTACCTAACAGATATGTTGCATAAGGGTTTATCTTTTTCCTCCATAAAATACATGCCTCAGCTATCTCTGCATATTATAATACAAACACTCCAATTTTTTCACATCCACTTCTGAAACAATTTCTCAGAGGAGCAAAGAATTTAAGCCCCCCTAGGACACCACCCATTCCTGCCTGGGACCTCAATTTTGTCCTGGAAAAACTTACTCTGCCTCCTTTTGAGCCTGCTGCCACATCTGATATAAAGTATTTATCATGGAAGACTGTTATCCTACTAGCTTTAACTTCAGCCAGGAGAGTCTCGGAGTTACAAGCGCTCATGGCCATGGAACCTTACATTATTTTTCATCAAGACAGGGTTTCTTTGAGGACTAACCCTACTTTCATGCCTAAAGTGGTTTCTAAAGTGGCTTTAAACCAAACTATTCACCTGCCAACTTTTTTCCCTAATCCACAAAATAAGGGGGAAAGGATCTTGCATTCTTTGGACGTGCACAGGCAGCTTCGCTTTTACCTGGACAGAACCAAGGATATCAGGAAAACTGAACAACTGTTTGTTTCTTATGCAGCAAATTCCCAAGGTAAAGCTATTTCAAAACAGACCATTTCTAAATGGATTGCTCATGGAGTCAGATTTTGTTACTCCCATCATGGAAAACAAATCCCAGGAAAAATTAGGACACACTCTACCAGAGCTGCTGCTACTTCAGCTGCTTTTCTCAGGGGAGTCCCTACCAAAGATATTTTGGAAGCTGCAACTTGGAGTTCAGTGCATATTTTCTCTAAGCACTATAATCTCCCTCTTTATTCTAAGTCTAAGGCGGGCTTTGCTTCTGCAGTCTTGCAGGGCCTTCTAGCCGCCCCTTCTACTCAATAACCACCTCCCTTTATTTCAGCTTTGGGATTCAACCCTACAGTGATGACTGCAACAGTGAAACACGATGAACATAGTACAGTTGTGTACACTTACCATAAATGTAGATGTTCGAGTGTCTTCACTGTTGCAGTCTGGGTTACCCACCCTCCTGTCCCCTCTTATACTTTCATTAGTGTGGTTTCCTACTTCACCCTTCTTCTGAGGTGTATTTGCTACAGAGTATGGGGTTTGTTGTATGTTACTTTTTTGCTTTACTTTTAGCCTTTACTTTTGGGCACCTGACATCTGGGGCAAGAAAAACTGGAGAACATGGCTTCGGCTGTGAGCTTTGTACCCCTAGCGCACTGACGTCAGGGAGGGTAAGTACACAGCTGACGCCGGACCCAGACTTTGGGATTCTGGCCGACTGATGGCTGCCTGCCGGCAGGAAGAACCCTACAGTGATGACTGCAACAGTGAAGACACTCGAACATCTACATTTATGGTAATTGTACACAACTGTACTTTTCGAGGTCACCTATGTCTTTATCTTTGAGGTCCATAATGATACGTTCCATGGCCTTACAGATGGTGATGGTCAGGCTTATGGATCTGTAATTCCTTGGGTCTGTTGCTACGCCACCCTTGTGGTGGGGAATAACTGTTGTTGTTCACCATTCCACAGGAACAAAGCCTATGGTTAGGCTATGATTGAAAAGGGTACTTAGTAGTGATGGTAGTTCATGTTTTAGCTTGTTTAGAAGACAGGCTGGAAGGTCATCGGGTCCCATAGAAGCCGTGTTCTTTGCCTTGGACAAGGCTTTGAGTATCTGCTCTTCAGATATGTAAGCTGGGGAGGTTGGGGGAGGGTTTGTTGTAAGTTATGAGGGGATAAGGGAGTGAAATTTTCACCAAATCTATCTGCTAGCAGGTTTGCTGTCTCTGTGGGGTCAGTGTGTGTGATACTGTTGGCCACCAGTTCTGCACATGCTTGGGTCCTACCCTTTAGATTATGTACATAGCTGTAAAAGGCTGTATGGTTATCCTTGGCAGTACTTGTTAGGTTTCTCTCAAAGGAACTCTTGGAGGATTTGACATGTTGTCTTATTTGCCTATTAAGTCTGAAGAGGGTGCTTTTCTATTGTTCGGTCCATGTCTTTGTTTTCTTGGATGGCAGCTTTTTGCTTTTATTGTAGAGTTTGTTGATGCTGTAAGTCCACCATGGCAGCTTGATTTTACTTGGGGCTCTGGCTTTGATTCTGTGTGGTACAACTGAATTTGTACACTTATGCCTTGATTGTACAGGCCTTTAGTGTAAGCTTCACCGTAGTTACCACTTTCAGCTTGGGGTGGGACATGGAATGCATTTATACTTTCACCTAGGAGGGTATAGTTTGCCTTGGTGAAGTTTTTTAGTCTGATTTCACCCTTTATGAGTTCTGGTGCTAGTTCAAAAGTGACTGTTTTGTGGTCAGTTTTAACTAATGAGGGTCCAACATTTGCAGCAGGCACCTGTTTAACATGTTGGTGAGGGCCAGATCTAAAATGTTGTCCCTCTTGTTGGGTTATGGACAATTTACTGTAGTAAATATCCATCTTTATTCTTTCCATCCTTGACATTTTCAGTGTTCTTTTATATATGCTTTAATTAATTAATCAAGCATCAATTAATCAGTTAAACATCATATGTCAAACATTTTAACTCTTTCAATAATTTGACTTAAATTACAAAATATAAACTAAACTAAACACTTTATATAAATGTAACAACCGACTTATCAATATTACAAAACTTCATTTTAATATATATTAAATCACCAAACAACAGTTAAATTTCATTTATGCTCATTAAAGTATGATACTCAATGATCTCATCCTCTGTTCTAACTTACTTAGGGCTGCCTTATAATTTCCTTTGCTAGAATGGGGCCTAGCTAATGCACTAAACTTACCATTATGTGTGCTGCAAAATTTTAATTTGTCTAGTGGTTTGCCCAATATACCACTTAGCTGGAACACAATCACAAAAAAAAATATAATGACACCTGTTGACCCTACAATCAAACCTTTCAAAAGCAGTGTACATCTTTCCATTAATTTTGCAGACTGAACATTTCCCACATCTATACATCCCTACCATACCATCTCTAAAATCTCTTTCAAATGGTGACCTATTGCAGGATCTTCACTCACCAGCACAGGCACAAGTCCCTAATTTTTTTTCCATAATACATGAAAGTTGGGAATACTTGGATACAAAAACAATTTGTCTAAATCTAATACATTTTCAGACTCAAAACATACTTATTCCCTCGTGTTCCAGATGCCTGTCAAGCTCATGTCCGTGAATGCAATCTATCCAAAATTTCATCACACACCTCTTCCCAAAGATTTTTTAATCAAATGTGTGTGCTGCTACTACTGCTATAAAGAAAATTAATCACTCAAGGGTGGGTTTCCCTTTATGTTTTATGCACCACACCACCATCTACCCCTAAAATTCTCTACATCAAAAAAAATTTGAAATTCAGAGATGTATGTGCACAAATTTTTAAACCATGGTGATTGTTGTTTAAATTCACCATAAATTCATCAAAATAATCATCCAACATTGTTGACAAAAATGTATTTTGAAACATAAATTATATAGATCACAGCATAACTAGGAGCAAATATTCTTTTTCACAAAAATAATTGTGTGTTAAACAACTAAACTCAAAAAAAAATAAATAAATCAGATATGGTCCTTCTCTCATTCATTTTATATGCTGCTTCCCCCATCCAATCTTGATGTTGGTGTAAAGTGATACATACAACATCAACACTAGCCAGTAATTCTCTTCTCTTCATTTTGAGTTTTTTAAAGCCAAACAGACATCCTGTGTATTCTTGACATGAGATTGAAAATATTAACTCTCTCAACAAATTACTAGTGAAAAAATAACTCATTCAGTTCACAAGAATAAGAGTCAAGAGGGGTTACTTTCTAACTTCGATCATTATCATCCACTAGTAAATTATTAACTATGTTCTCATATTCTTCATTATTCATAATCTAAATTAAAGATCTTTTTACGTAAAAAAAAAGCTTTATGTGCCGATTCATTTGCCATATAATAATGTTCAAGGCATTAATTGCCAAAAAGATTTCTTAGGAGGCATAAGTTACTGTTTGCCTGAAAATGGGAACTTCTAAGTGACCATATCCACCTCAAAGACCCTTCCATGTTTCAATTCCATCAATTCCAAAGATTTTTTTTTTTTTCATTTTTTCCCCATTTTATCCAATCCCATCCAATTTCATTCATTCATATTTAGGTTTAGAGAGTTTCATCCAAAATCAACCAAACACCAACATTTTTGACGAACAGCACAGTACCAGGATGGAAAGAATAAAGATGGATATTTACTACTTCTGTGTCTTCCTTTGAACTTGGTGGTGTTCCTGCAGTTTTTGAAGTAATTATGGACAATTTACTCCAGGTCATTTGAATTCACAAAGTCAAGGAACATTTGTGCAAGCAAGTTTGGTCTAGAGTAGGTTTCTTAGTTGATTGTGGGATAATTGAAATCCCCCATACTGAGTGTGTTTGGTAAAATTTGGATTGTCTTCCAGTTTGGTTAAGTAGGGTTTGTGGGTGTTGTGACCCATGGAGGGGGATCTGTAACTGACTAGAACTTGAATGGGGGTCTTACCCACCATAACCTGGACCTGGAGTAACTCCATGGAAATGTTCAGTCTAACTAGATGTGAGGTGAATGTATCTCTAATATAGATTGAAGCACCGCCTCCTTTGGTTTTCACACGTTAATTTTGTGGTCTAAAGGCGTGGAAGGCATTGTAGCCTTGCAGGGCCGGCATACACTGTGAGGCCTTAAACCAGGTTTCTATGACTGTACAGGCATCTACATCTTCTAGTAGTAGAAGTGCTTCCAGGGAGTGCAGTTTTTGGTTTAAGCTTCTAGCATTTAGCTGTTCATTTCATGTTGATAATGTTGTTTTCTATACCTTGCTTTAAAAAGGCACTATGAGAGAGACAAGAGCCTTTGCCAGCAGTTGACAGCCTAGTCGTTCCAGCTGCAAACTGTCTCTGGCAAAGCAGCGAGGTTTGCTGACCATGGCTTCCCAGGCAGGCAGGAACTGGAAATGACACCAGAAACTAAGCCAATTATTGACAGTCATTTTTTGTTTATACTGTGGCATCATTCTAGGTGAGGGTAGAATGCTGCTCAAGGCTAGGGACATACCTGCCTGGGACACATACTTAGAGAACTCGACCATGTCTCTCTTCATATAGTCTAGTGAGGTACGTCTCAGGTCATTCACACCGACATGAATTATGACAGAGTCATAACGGTACTTGTTGCTGAGAGACCTGAGTGCATGCATGATTTGGCGAAGCGTGGCACTGGACATGCAGCTGACCATAACTTTCTCCTTGTCCAACCTGGTGAGTGGGATATCCGTGTATCTCACTAATGAGTCTTCAATGACAAGAAAACTTGTTTTTTGAGTGTTACACCTTTCTGGCTTGGTGGGTGAGACACCAGTGTTGCTATGTGTCATGGGTGCTATGGAGACTGTGTTAGCTGTAGCAGACTTGTGTTTTGGAGGTCTCTTGTGTTTCGGTAAATTTTCAAGAGAACCTCCATGTATGTGGAGTTATGTGTTTGATGCGTACTATGTGTATGAGTAGCAGTGTCCTTTTTAGTATACATTCCCTCTGCTTTAAAGACATTTATGTTTTATTTGTTGTGAACTCCTCCCTTTCTTTCTTTTTTTAATTTCCGTCTATATGCTCTGAATCCTCAGATTTCTCAATACTTGTATCTAGAATTCCAAAGTTGTCAGTGGCATTATCTTGTTTCATAGGGGTTGAGCAGTCTTTCCAGATAATAGACACTTCCTTTCCTAAATGTGTTCTATTTGTTCTTGTTACAAAGACATGCATCTGCAACATTTCTCCCTGGGCCTCCACTGAAAATTGGCTTTGTTCCAAGCCGGACTTTCCCAGTAAACAAATGTAAAATAAATATAAAATAATTCTTTGCCTGACCTTATTTATCTCATCAGTCCAGTCATTAATACATGTAACAACAGTTCTCCAAGCCGTACCAATTGCACAAGTTCAATCGTCATCAGTAAATCTACATTGCCTACTAATAATGGCAAGCAAATCATCCAGCTTTTGATCACCAGTGTTATCGGGTGTTACCTGTAAATATATATAGCTTTTATTACACTGTACAAGATGTATCCGTGGTGGTGCAGCGGTAGCGTTGTTGCCAAACAGCAAAAGGTTCTCCCGTTCTATTCTTGGCTGGAGTGCGGGGAGTGCCTTCTGTGTGGAGTCTACATGTCCTCCCTGCAGTTGGGTGGGCGTTCGAAAGATATGCGTAAATGGGCGTGCCTTCGTTGAAGGTTGAACGTCGAGCTGGCACCTCTGCGTTTGTGAAAATCTACTGCCAATCATTAGCTGACCGGAGTTCCGCTGTGGCGACCCCTAACCGGGAAAAGCCGAAAAACAACAACATTACACTGTACAAGATATTTGCGCTTTAGCAAATCATTAATGGCATACTTATTTAAGAAATCCATATTCAGCAGGAAATTAATAAAAAAATTCTAAAAGAAAAAGTAAATCAAAATTAGTTACCACTGAGTTCAAAAAGAATTTAAACAACTTCTGTAAGAAAAATTGCATAGACAACACACAACTAAATATTAAATTAAGTACAGTAAAATTGTTGCTCTGATCATACAAGTTGTAAAAGTCACACAAAAGCTGGAATTCCATTACATCGCATGCGCATACACGCATTAGCTTCTGCTTACTCTGTCTTACATTTACACCTCTTTTTTAACAGTAAAAATCAATAAATCACAAACCAAGATAAGATTCCTTAGACAAGCTCTGGATTGTCCTCTTTGCAGTCTGTGTGAATTTATAGCTGACTAGGCCCTTGGGATGACTATAGTTTACCTGTTTAAAATCTATCCATTTCTAACAACTAGCAGTGAAAATTAAAGGTAAACAACAAACTGTAAATCAAAGTAAATCTTGTCTGTAAGCTATCTCCTCCTTCCTACAAACAGTGAGAAACAGTGGTAAAAATATATAAATTCAATTAAAAACTTGTGTTTACTAAGCTATTACACAGAAAATCACAAACCAATACAGGATTGTTTAGATAAAACTCTAGATTTTCCTCTATGCAGTCTGTGTGAAGTCATGGCTGACTAGGTCCCTTGGGATGGCTAGATCTGCTTATTTAAAACCTATCCTTTTCTAATAACAGACAGTGAGAATTAAATTTAAAACAACAAAATATTAATCTTTTTTTTCTACAAGCTATCCCTTCCGTCCTGTAAACGGTGAAAAACAGTGGTAAGAAATAAAATATAAATTCACGTAAAACTTTTCTTACTGGTCAGATGAACAGTCAATCACAAACAAAGATGGGATTGTTTAGATAAGCTGTGGATAAGGATAGGTCTCAGACCTATCTTCTACAACATTAGGTCATAGGGGTGGGCTTGAATGTTTTTTATGAACCTTGAGAAGCCCAAAAATAGTTAGGGTAATAGCCTTTTCAACCTTCAAAAATTCATAAAGAATTCTGTCAAAGGATCCTTGCAAAAAACAATTGTTTAAAGTAAAATCTATATTCTTATGCCATATGTTTATTTCACTTTTAGAAAGACTCAAGACATCCATCCTCTGGAACTGTTCCCTGGAGAAACATAGTGAAGATGAACTTCCAACAGCATCCCACTGCACCATTTTATCCCAGACCTCCCGCACTCCTCCTACTTCGTCTCACTACTTCAGATCCCATTTTTGGGCCTCTTCCTGTCATCTGATAGATCACAGTGATCAGCTGTTGCTTTCCCCACTTTGCGTAGTATTCTGGCGAGCTCTTAGATTCTGTCTTGCACACCATGGCTCTTTAGGAATGAAGAGGGCTTATGAGTACAGGTATTTTATTTTATTCAACAAGTAGAAGTTATACACTCATTTTCATCGTTTATTTAGCCTAACGAAGAGATTCTCAACAATTATCCCCACGGACATGTGGCACAAATGACCTCATTTTTTTAAAAGTACAGCTTTGGTGTCCATGTTGGCTTGCTCACGATGACCAGCTGGTGTTCGTTCCTTATTTGGTAGGCGTCAGGCACACATTGTTATGCAGATGCACATATGAACTAGGTACTCTACCCTCCTTTGAGACGAAACTGTTGAGAACTGGTGAAAGTGGAAATTGAGTTTGATGGCAAGATTCACTTACATCTGTGGCCCTTGGGCTTAACTGCAGGGTGAGATACTTAATTAACCCAACAACTGCATGCTGCAGACACCTGTACTTTTTAAACCATGCTAATATTTAGATATGCAGATGAACAGAAGCTTGCCCTTGCCCCCCCCCCCCCCCCCAGACACACTGGCATAAATAATCTTTGGGCATTACACCAGTGGCCATCCCCCTCAACCTCAACAGAAGCTTTATTTCTGATTTTGTTTTCTATTCTGTGATTGTTTTTATCATCTTGTGGCTGCATAGATGCATGTCCATTTCTACTTTTTTCTTTAGGTTAAGCCATGGTTACATAGGAGTCTTCAGTGGACCCTACCTCAGGATGGATCTGAGGAAGCTTGAGGCAAAAGCACAGCAGAACTGTACTACACACTCTCCTATAGTCTTATGTTTTGAAACCAATTTGTTGCATAACAGTAGGCTGAGATTCTTACAACAGGAATTGGGAAGCACTTTATTATTACCAACTGTATATTAATACACTTTAGATAACTAATTCTGACAAATTTATTCTGATATATTTTACTACATCCAAAATATTTTCTTTGATTACTATCTCTGGTGACTCCCTGACCAGATCAGCCCTCTCTAAAGACACACCCACAAGGGTGGAATTCATCTGAGCTCCAGCTCCTCCCTTGACCAGTCAGGAAGGATTATAAGTCTAACTCCACCTCTCACCCCCATCCCCACTTTGGAAAGTGTATATAAGTAGCAGCATTGTACATTGTCAACTCACTTGGCATGCTTATCCATCCTATGAGCAGAACTCAAAATAAAAAGGACTGAAACCAAAGCTAAGGTCTCCGAAGGATTCCTTCTTTTTACCTTCCTTTTTTCATCTATATATTGAATTGATTTAAGATTTCATGGGTGTTATGCTTTTAGCTTGCCAGTAGGTAAACTACGCAAGAAGGCTAACCTCCAGGATTGCATTTTATAATCCTTTGTCTAAAGGGACTTAATCAGGTAAGAGGTACCTTAGATCATCATTGAAGACTTTAGGTATTTGAGATGAAAATATACTGCTGAGTTCAGGTATTAGACTATGCTGAAAAACTGACGTAGCTATTCATAAGTTTATTTGTTGGCATTGCCCCATCATCCCAGTCTCCTTATGACATTTCCTCCTGAAGTAATTCATATGCAGGTGAACTATAGAACATTTGTAAAAAAGTGATTTCACATTGCCTTTAGAAATGTATGGGGGGGGGGGGGGTGTAATGGATAAGGGTGGGTGTTTGCAAACACACAACAGAGTTGTTTTGAGTCTCACAAAGGGATGGTGGCTAGGCTTAAAATGGCTTGCAAGAGCAGTTAGCCTAGTACTAATCTATGAACCTATAAGTGATAACTGTCATGCCTTCATGAGGTTACTGCAAAAATGAGAATGTCTGTGTTAAAACAGCCATGCATTGACTTACTTTTGTATGCAGATGGACATTATTCATAGGTGCATATATTAGTACTAGGCTAACTGCCCTTGTGGGCCATATTAAGCCTAGCCTATTACCCCATGTGAGAATCAAACCCTGCACCTTGTGTTTGTAAGGTAAACACCTTAACCATTATGCCAACCTCCCACCCAAAGAAACCACAGGCCCTGATAAGATTTGAACTCATAACCCCTGGATTACAAGACCAGTGCTCTAACCCCTGAGCTACAGAGCCAGACCACTGACCATTAAATAATATAGGTCAGTAACTTTTTTGGAGCACCACTAGTCATTGTCAGCTCCTCAGCTCTCAGTCAGAATATTGCTTATGTTAATTTGCTTTTGCATAATGATGTTTTAGTACTGTGCAGCATAATTTGGTGCAGTCAATGTTCTGAGGTCACGACTCTTGAGGAAAAAAGAAAAGTAGAAGTTCTTGTACTTTTCCTGTATTGTTTTTTTTCAGGTTTGTGCAAACCCAGGAGTAGTATATATAGAAATTGATGATGTGGGGGGATAGCTCTGACATTGGGGTGGGTGAGACTGTCCCCCCTCACAAAAACAGTTGTCTTTACTGCTTGGTATTATTCTGCAGATTGATTTTTACAAGTATGAGTTTAAGTTTAAAATCTAGAATTGTGATGTTTTGTCTATTCAAGATGTGCTGTTTTATTGCAAATACTTTTAATTTTGACCCTTTTGATTCTACCTGTGTGTTGTAAATATCTGAACATTGCAACTCCTTTCTTTTACAAACCTTTCTTCTATCTCTCACAGGTGAGTTTCTGTTCCTTGTCATATTTGCATTTCTCCTTTCCTTAACACTTGAGGCCTTCACCATATTTTCTGATGAAGTTTTAAAGTGATTCTCATTCAGTCACATTTCATTGTTTCTATGTCTTTCTTCTTCAAATGCATGCCAATTTCCTACTCCCAGAAATATAGACTCCATATCATGTAATCTACTTTACTTTTCACTCTTTCTGTGCACATATTGCCTACTACTTAGAAGTCTTTCCTAATTTTCTGCGCCTTCCATTCCTCTTATGGTCTTGATCCTTTCTCTTGTAAAATGTCAAGCACTGTTACTCCTCTCCTCTCCTCTTATGGCATCTAGAATAAAACACAATATTGACGAAGAGGCCTCTCTAGCACCTTGAGTAAGAACGAATGATATCTGCATCTCTTGAGGACACTCTCCTGACACTGTACTTCAAGATTCTCTTTGCCCTTATGATTCCTGTGGGGTACTGAATTGCACTGTTGTGCGATTACAGCAAGATATTTCATGTTTCTCATTTTTTTTAATTTATTTTATTTTATTTTACATTTGTTTACCGGGAAAGTCTGACTGGATATATGTCCATTTTCAGCAGAGGCCCGGGGAGAAAAGCTCCAGAAAAAGTACAGTTACATAAAGACAATAGAGAGAAAGATTGCAAGTACATGTAAATATACATAGTTCAGTAGGATACAAGCACACATTTGAATAAATGCATTCATATGTAAGGTGCTAACATACAGACAACAGGTTTGACTTCGCTTAAGGTAACAAATGTTGAAAATTTCATATTGGGAATTAGGTCATTTAATAGTACAGGCTCAGTTAGAATAAGAGTAGACAGAGTATCCACAAATTGCAGGTAGTAGTTAGTCTGTGTTTAAACAGGGACATTGCCATTGTGTTTGGAGGTGGTGTTTGAGGCTTTTTTTGAACAGGGTTAGGGAGGGTTGGAGAGTGAGTGTGGCAGGTAGTGAGTTCCAGGTTTTACCTACTGAGTTGGCAAATAGTGAGTCCCCTGCCACATTTTTGCTCTTGGACATTTGCACCAGCAGCTTGTCAGCAGAGCGCAGGGACCTCAGGTTGCTATATGGTTTAATGATATCTTTTAATGCAGGGGTGCATTCAGGTTGGTATAAAACCTTGTGGGCTATAATGAGTTGGTTATATTGGACCAGGCTAGGCCATTCTAGCCATCTGAGTTGAGTTAGGTTTAGACAATGGTGGGTCCTATAGGGTGTACCTGTGGCGAACCTGGCAACTTAGTGATAGCATCTAGCAAGTTTGGTGAGAGAAGCTTTATTTAGGTTCATGTAAATAGGGGAAGCGTAGAGTAGAGTGGATAGTAAGTGGGATTGGGCAATGGTAGTTCTTGCTAATGGGGTGAGAAAAGATTTGATCCTATAGAGGGAGCCCAGCTTTTTGTTGACAGATTTGATTGTTTGATTAACATGGGAGTCATTCATGTCTTTTATTGAAGCTTGGTAAAATGGACCCCAGTACCAGATAAAGTTTGTCATCATTATTGTTGCACTACATAAAAGCAGGAGCATGTAAAGATCTTTCACTGACTTACTTAATGGCTATATAAAATTCTTCTGTAAAAGTGAAGCCATTTTTACAAGCACCATAGAGCTATTTCAGGCAGAAAAGCTGATCTGATGTCATTTTCATTCGTTCCTCAACAAATGAGTCTCTGATTTGACGGGTGCTTTTCTCTAGATTTTAGGATTCGTTCCTTGAGCTTCTCCCTGTACCCATAATGCCCCTGACCACTGCATTACCTGAGATCTCATTTGCTGCTCTAATGATTTGGTCAGGATTGCATTCTCTCAAGCTTAACATCTTGTTTTTCTTGGGATAGTGAGTAAAAACTTTATAGAGTTTCACTTTCTTTCTAGTTATCTGTATTTATAGCATCCTCTCTTTACCTGTTATGCTAATTTGTCTTTCTTTAACATCCTTTGGTATTCTTCCTTACCATCACTGGTAATTTCCTTTTCTTTCTTTCATCTTCTCTGTAAGTTATTATTGTTGTTATTACCATTGTTGGTAGAGCTTTATTCTACTTATACTTACTTTCTCCAGTGTTTATTAAAAAAAAAAATCTTATGTTGTCAATCTTCATTTATCCTTGACAGATGAGTTTGGTTCCGAATATCAAAACCAACTGAGTCGTTACTACAGCTCGCAGAGACCTAAAACTCTCGAGCTTAAGTCCTACCCACAGCTCCTCTCTCTTAGTTACCTCAGATCTCGTTTGCCGCTTCTAGAGACAGATGCATTCGCTAGAGCTCTCGATCTAAGTAATTATTTTTTTGTCTGTCTATGACCAAAAGAATTTTTCTTTTCTGTATTTTTCTACTAGTTTCTATGTGACTTCTGCTCTCTCCCTTTTAGTCAGTACAAGTTGTATTCTCTTCTTTCCGTATGGATTTGTACTGTTGCCTAACATTGTTGGTAGGTTCTTCCTTCTCATTTATTTAAAAAATTCTCGTTGATGTAAAAAAAAAATAACTTACTATTGTTTTGATTTCCATTACTATCTTGTGTGAGTATGTAACTGTTGTGTTCAGTAGTTTCTCCTGGGAAAGTGTGTTTCTGGTTTCCTTTAAAGTTATGGTTGAAAACTCTAAGGGCCCTTCTGGTTTTTTAGATGTGCCAGAAATGCAGCCAGAAGATTCCCATTTCTGACAGTTTTTTTCTTTCTGTGTTTTCTTTCTGAGCCAGGTCTGTGTCTTTGTCAAGGAGGCACTCACATTGTGTTTTTTAAGAATAAATTAATTTTGAGACGGTGGCCATCTCTGGTGCTGACAGGGAGCGAAGTGAAACATCTTCCTCATCAGCCTTTCTTCTGTTTCGACAGGAAATGTAGAGAGCAGAAGTAGTTTGGTGTGGTGCCACCTTCTTTCTCAACACTATCTTCTAGATGGCACAGAGCTTTGGTTTATTTAAATTCCTTTGAACCGACTGCTTCTAGGCATATTGCTACAGTTCTGACAGCAACTATGGAACCAATAACTGCATCAGAATGTGCATCTTTGGCACCGAAGGATTTTTGGTTCCGAATCAAATATTGCTTCAGTTCCGACAGTATCTATGGAAAGTTCTTAATGAATCAAGTAGACAATCAATAATGTATATAACCCATGGTTACAAAATCATCCAAAATTTATAAAAAGATAAAAAAAAATATTTATAAATGGTGGTCAAATGAATTAATCACATCTACGAAATATTAAATGCTTTAAAAATTTATAATAGAGAAAAATGTAGTAAAAATAATATATAAGTATACATAAGTACTTAGGCGTCCACTTGTTAAAGATAATTCCATAGGAGTCTATTGTCTAAGGTGTTTTAGGAAAATAACCTATTATTGATTCTATATTCTGCATTTCACGAGCCAGCATCCTTTTAAAGGTGTCAGTATATATTTTTTTATGTTTAATGACATCATACACACTATTAAACACACAATTAACTGTACACTAATCAGTAAATATATATAGCATTTTGTGACTCACTTAGAGTAGGTATATATTTTTACGTTAATGACATCAAATACACTATTAAACAAACAATTAACTGTAACACTAAATCAGTAATATATATAGCATTTTGTGACTCGCATGTGCTGATTTTCCTGACCATAGATTTTACTTCATGGCGACAACTGTAATATTTCAGCTGTGTTAAAAATGAGAAGTTACATTAAATAAATAGTGAAGTAACATGTTTTATGTATACTTATATATTATTTTGGTTGCTGTTCATTTGGTTTGTTGAGTATCTATGGAACCAATAGCCTTATAGGAACCTGCATGTTCAGCATTAAAGGATCTTCCGTTCTGAAACAAATATTGCTTTGGTTATCACTGCATCTGTGGAACCGATAGCCTTATAGGAACCTGCATCTTCGCCACTGAAGGATCTTCAGTTCCAAAACAAATATTGCTTTGGTTCTGACAGTGTCTATGGAATCTACATCTTCGGCACTAAAGGATTTTTGGTTCTGAAACAAATATTGCTTCTGTTCCGACAGCATCTATGGAAATGATAGCTTTATTGGAATCTGCATCTTTGCCACCAAAGAATCTTCAGTTCCAAAAAAATACAGGATAAGGTGCCGGAACTATCAGAGCGGAACTTTCCATCTGTGCTGATACTTTTGGCACCAATTAAACCTTTTCAGACTACTTCCAAGGTCAGTCCACTCCTTTTGAGTCTTTACAGTATTCATCCCCAACTTTCCCAGCACTGACTGCATTGATTACGGAGATACTCTTACCTCCGGAATTGGTAATTACTCTGAGCTCTTCAGCTCTTTGGATCTGGAGACCTCTCAGGGGCTGAGTCTGTGCTGTTGACTTCACAGAGCAGGCTCAACACCTACTTCTTGGAGCAATCCCTGGACCACAGAGCATCGGCATGCATTGGTTTGGCCCCAACTTCTGCCTTGGTAGTTGTCTCTTTGGGATGGGGAGTAACCATGGTTCTGAGGTTGTTCTTCTTAGTTTCACTGTCCCTTCCCTCTTTGGGAAATTCAGTTTTCGGGCCTATTAAGAATGCTATCTACTGTAGCCCCCTCCCCTTACTAACATCTCCACGGAGACCGTGAATGCACAGATGTAGGATTCCTGGATATCTGATCTATCCTACTGATACCCACCTCCCCTGGCCCCTCCCACCAAGGAGGCCCCTCAGAAGAGAAAGTGCAAGAGGAAGCACATCCTGTGGTGAAATCTGTCACTGACAATACTGATTTCAGTGAAGGAGAAGGGTCTCTAAAATCTCCCATTGATGTCTCTCCTTTGGAGACACCCTGGAGTCACTAAAACAGGGAAATGACTGGAAGTCTCATAAACCCTACCCCAGAGGTCAATGTAATTACCCTTCTGCTTCTGACTGGGTACTTCCTGAGTGATTCCATCAGCTGATAAGCTTTTTCCCTTGATTTTCACCAGGTATGGAAAGGTCCTGACTCCCTTTAAGCCCCATTCCTAGTACTCTTGACAAAATTCCTTTCTTCCCCTAGGATAAACAGTTCAGGGCTTGGGATCTGTCTGTAGAGTCCCTGGTCATTGCAACCACCTTGGGAAAGGTTCTGACTATTGAAAGTTCTCTATTCACCTGCCTAACAGAGTTTCAGATGATGGATTGGCTTGAAAAGTGAATTCATGCTTAATCTACCTGTCCCTTAAGATCCTTGAATTTCTGGGCACTTTTACCAGACGTCAAAGGGATCTGGTTAAAGAGTTATCTGATACCCTTGTGGAAGTTGTGTCTGAGGAGGTAAAAGAGAAAGTTGCTTCCCAGTCATCACCCTAGTCTGTGTCCCGTTTGTCCATGATGTTCATTGCACTTGCAGACTAGCAAGATCAGGCATTGCCATTGGGAGATATGCCTAGATGTGTTTATGTGGTTTTGTCGAGTCATTTGGGTCGTAATCCATCAGTGTGTCTTTTGGTAGACAGTCTTCCTTTGGCCTAACAGTTCGAGAAATGTTACTTAAGTGTGAGAAAGATATTAAGACCCTTTCTGCCGTAGACGTACTTTTTCCATTCCCCAAAGATCCTTTTCCAGTAATCGGAGGGGTGCTGGGAATATGTGGTTCAAAATCCAAAAAGGGCCTTTCCAAGACACACATGGAAACAGTTCTCTCAGGGCCATAGGAGGGAACTTTAATGGAAAACGCCACTCTCGAGGTAGAGGTGGCCCGCAAAACAACAGTTTCAGGGATTCTTTCCTTAGTAAGCTCTACCAGCACTCCTGAATGGATGCATGATTTTCTTCCTCTGGAGGTAGTTCAGGAGGGTGCTTATCCTTACACTTAAACACCTGGTTAGAAATAACTACAGATACTTGAGTGCAAAAATATATGTCTAGAGGTTATATCATATCCGTTCCAGCTTCCCCCCAAGTACACAAGAAAATCCAATCTAAAAAAACGGGGGGGGGGGGGCTCATCCAGGAAGTCCAACCAGACCAGAGAGATTCTGGAATTTACTCAAGATTTTTTTTATTTTCTTAACAAATGACAGGGGACTAGAGAACAACCTTGGATTTCAGCATTATGAACAAATTGGTAAACCAAACAGAGTTCTGTATGGTCACACTTCAGACCACTCTTCCATTCTTGGAAAAGGGCAACTGGATACACTTCATAGACCTTTGGAAATCATATTACAATATTACCATATTAAATGGGCAAACGCTGCAGGTTCCTCCACTTCCAGCTAGTAGCCCGTTATCACTAGTTCAGGGTTTTGTCCTTTGGCCTCACCACAGCCCCCAGGGTGTTCAAAATGGCTCTCTGAATGCATTTCCTTCATCTGCACCAATTGAGGTATTAATTTTTCCAAATGCATGGCAGAAATAGCAGCAGTTGTAAATTAGGAATAATCACAACTGACTCCAGCTTAAGGTTTAGAGCTTATAGGTACAATGCTCAGTACAGAAATGTTCATAGCCCTTAGGCTCAAGATCCTGATGCATTTGCAGTAGTTCCCTTGGCAAAGTATCATGTTGCGTATCAATGGTTAATATCTTATCAACCTATGTCAAATCAGTTTTTGACCTCCAATCTTTGCAAAAAGGTCTGGCTTGGAGCTTGCACTCAAAAACAGATTCTTCGGGACTTTGTCCTGTCTGCAGCCCAAGGTCAGAGTGTCCATGAATGCCTCTCAATGGGGCGAGTAGGAATTATCTGGGCTGCACACTCCATGGTTCCCTATTAATGCCAGTTTTCATATCAATGTTCTAATGATGAACGCAGTGTTTTTAGCATTGCAAAACTTTCAGACAGCTCTCCCTTTGGGAACAATTGCGATTCAGTCAGATAATATGTTAGTGGTTTGGTACATCAACAAGCATGAGGGACTAGATCTTAACCCCTTTTGGCAAGAAGCTCTGAGAGTGTGACAATGGGAGATTTCTCCCAACCAATTTATCATAGCAGGTTTATTCTTCTGCCTCACCATGGCCTCTCTATCGAAACATGATGAAAAGGATTTCTTTGTTAAGGGGGCCAGCCTTCCTGCAGCCTCTTTGCCTCACGTTTGAACTACAAGTGCAGCAACTATCTTACCCTGTGCCCCCCCTCCAAAGGGAGTTATAGAGGGATCCTCTTTTACACACTTTTTCCCCAGAATTTTTATATGCTTTCCTCCATTTCCCCTTAATTCCAAAGTTCAACAGAAAGCAGTTCAGTTGAGGAACAAAGTAATCATCATTACTCATTAGTCTCAACAAATGTGGTTTTCCTTTTTTCTTTGCATTATCTGATGCAAAACCCATGGACTTTGGATCGGCACCAGACTGTCTATCCCATCCAGACAGTTTGAATCAACCAAACATTCTGAACCTCATCAACCAGACAGCTTGATTTCTCCAGTTCCAGTTTTTGCCAGGCGGACAAATCTTTCTCCCTCAGTACATCATATTCTGTCAGCTTCCCATTAGCCATCCACATGTAAACTCTGCACTACCAAAAGGAATAAATTTCACCTTTTGGACTTCAGGAAGTGACATTCACCCTTTTTCGTTTCTATTGACAAATTCAAGACTTTTTAGCTTTCATTTTCAACAGAGGAGCTCCTTCTTTGTTTAAGTCCAGCCATCAGTCATTTCTAATTTTCATAACGGTTTTGAAGAATTTTCTTTGGTTTCTCACAGATCTTGCACGGTCTGTTCATAAGGAACCCTGTTATTAAGACTTCCTTATAAGGATCCTATATCTCCTTGGGATCTCAATTTGGTCTTATAGGCATTTGTACAGCCACCCTTCCAACCATTTGCTAACTGTGAGTTAAAAAACTTTGATCCTGGAAAATGTTTTTTGTTTTCTTGGTAGTGATGGCTTCTGCCAGTGGCAATTCAAAAATACAGGCCTTATTACATAAGCCTCCAGTCCTCATTTCCAGAGAGACAGACTCTCCTGAAGGATAAATCTTTCCTTTCTACCTAAGGTCATGTCAGATATCAGTATAAATCATACCATCAATTTGCCACTCTTCTCTCCCAAACTTTCAAATAAAAGTAAATACTGTTTGCATTTATTAGATGTTCAGACAGTTACACTTTTATCTATACAGAACAAGGTTACATTAGCCAGATGGCTCAAAAATTATATTTAGTTTGTCTAGCACATAAACTAAATTTATTTGTCTGTCCTATAAATGCTCATTCTATGAAAGCTGTGACTATTTCCATAGTTTTTTCAATCTGTAGCTTCAGTAGATGATATATGTGCCGCAGCAACCTGGACTACTCCCCACGTCTTCACCACCTATTTCAAATTGGATTTGATGTCCAGGTGAAGAGATCCATTTGATGCAGTGGCACTCGTGAATTCAATCCTCACAAGACCAAAAGTAGTTAGAGACTCTGTCCCATCAGTCAAGGATAAATGAAGACTGACAACATCAGATAAAGAAGTTGTGTACTTACTATAATGTTCCATCTGTGTTGTCCATCTTCATTTATCCTTGACTTCCCTCCCTCCTTCCCCCTGCCCTATCAGCTTTTTTTTTGCTGGATTGGCATTATGAATATCTTATTACTGATTATTTATAAAAGTTACAGATATAACCTCTATGAAGGCATTATGTTTGTCATTCTATTTTTCTGCAAACTCGATCTGAGGTAACTAGGAGAGAGGCATTGTGGGTAGGATTTAAGCTCAAGAGTTTTAGGCCACTGCTAGCTGTAGTAACAGCTGAGTCGGTTCTGATATTCAGAATTTGAACGCATCAGTCAAGAATAAATGAAGAGGGACAACAGAAATAGAACATTATGGTAAGTACATAACTTCTTTTTTCTTTAAATTCTCATCCCCTTTGGAGGCATTCTAGAAATCCTTTGCCAGAAAGGTAGTTGGTCTTCCGAAACCCTTTCCCCAGGAGGAGTCAGTGTTCCAGAAGCCTGCAGGTCTAATCCATTTACATCTTGGATTACCCTTCTGGTAGATGAGCTTATAGATCTTGTCTCCCACTGGTATGTAAGGATCTGGTCACCATAGAACCAGTTCTGTGGCATCCCTATAAGATTCTTGGAGTACATAAAGAAAGTATTGGAGTAAGAAAATCCACTTAGATGCCATGGTTATTGTGGCAGCCACAAAAAAGGAGCTGGCCAAACAGCACTCCTCTGTCCATCCCCCTAATAGAGAATCTAGGGCCTGTGGAAAATACGGCCCAGACCGCAGAATCCTTTATAAATGCATTCTATGAACACCTTCAGGAATGCATGGATCATGCAATCCCGAATCAAACCAAGACCCAATCCTCCAAAGGCAGACGTCCTGTTTGGTGGACCCCAGCCGTAAACAAACTATATAATAGAAGGAGGAAGCTACTAAATGATAGAGCAAAATCCCAAAAAGGGAAGGCATCACTGATCAGTATTAGCAAAAAACTATGGGCACTCATAAAATTGTCTAAGGCCAGCTTTGAGAGAAAATTTGCACAGGACACTAAGGATAATCACAAGGCTTTCTTTAGTTATGTTAGGAACCTGGGTGGTAATTCCCAGATATGCTCAGAATTAGTCCAAAATGACAAAAAATACACTGAACCCACAGACATTGCCAACATCCTAGCTGACAGGTTCAGCGCAAACTCCCCCCCCACCAAAAGGGCAAATATCTATCCCAGCAGAGTGCTGCCCCCCCTGACATCTCAGATGCTCAGGTAAGAGCCGCCTCTCCAAAGCAAAAACACAGCATCAATGGGACCAGACGGTGTCCCGGGCTGCGTCCTACATGAACTCCAAGAAGAGCTAAACCCAAACATAAAACTACTGTTCAATCTCAGCCTTACTACAGGATATGTGCCCAAAGAGTGGCGTACAGCAACAGTGGTCCCTCTCCATAAAGGTGGTGCCTCAACGGATCCTGGAAACTATCGCCCCATAAGCCTGACTAGCTTAGTCTGCAAAGCTATGGAAAGGATCATCATGGACCTCATAAATAAATATATTGGGGACCTACAGACACTGGATCCTACCCAGTTCGGCTTTGTTAAGGGCAGATCCTGCCTTTTAAACCTGGTCGATTTCTTTGAAACAGTCACCAAGGCGATTGACGAGGGGAAGGCAGTCCACACAGCCTACCTGGGCCTCGCTAAAGTCTTCGATACAATAACCCACTCTGGCATTATAGATAAGCTCACCAGCTTAAATATAAACCCCTATGTCACTAGATGGATTGCAAACTGGCTCAAGGACAGAACCCACATGGTTAGAATTGCTGGAGCCATGTCAGACTCCAAACTAGTTACAAGTGGTGTCCCACAAGGCTCAGTCCTGGGACCTCTCTTGTTCGGTATATATTTCTCGGAGGTACAGGCCAACATGGAAGGACTGTAGCTGACCAAGTTCGCAGATGACTGCAAACTGGGTGCCATAATCGACTCTCCAGCTGACACAGGCATCCTCCAAAAGGGCCTCATAGAAACAGACAACTGGTGCCAGAGCCATGGCCTCAAGCTAAATGCCAAAAAGTGTATAGTCATCCCCTTTGGCAAAAACAAAGTGCCCACAAATTACCACATAGGTGGTAATCCATTAAGTACAGAAGTAGTAATTAGGGACCTGGGGACCCAAGTTGATAGCAATCTCTCATTTGACAACCACGTGGCCAAAATGGTTAGAAAAACATTTTATATAGCCCACCTAATCATGAAGGGATTCACATCTAGATCAGGGGAGGTCATCGTGCCTCTTTACTCATCCCTCATCAGGCCCATAATTGAGTACAATGCCCCTTTTGGGATGTACCTTAGCAGACACCTGCAGCAACTGGAAAGAACCCAAAAGTACCTCACCAAGAGGATCAAAGGGCTCAAACAGATGCCATATGCTGCCCGGTTAAAGAAACTCCAGCTCTACTCAGTGGCATACCGCCTGTTCAGAGGCGATCTGTGCCTGACGTATCAAGCCATGTCCAACCCAGAATTAATGAACATGCTGCACCTCAGAAAATCCAAATCCCATCGAGCTACGCGCTCGAGAGACTTGAACCTCAGCACTGAAATAAATAGGACATGCTGGAGGGACAGATTCATAACCCAGAGGCTCCCTTCACTCTGGAATAAAATCCCAGTCCAGGTTAGGCAGAGTCCCTCATTGACTCTCTTCAAGAGAAATCTTGATTAGTGGATGGGAGATCGTAGGTTTACCCCGGGTATCACTTCTGTGTCACTGTTAGACAGAGGCACAGTATACTAACCTCGAAAAAGGGCATAGCAAAATAAATTTAAAATGGGTGGCGAAAGCCAAACACATTCTGGCTAGGCTTATAAATGCCCTAGGACAGATAGCCTAGTATGAACCTATGAACAGGTATGGGAAGCGAGTTTATGCCTCGACGACCTTTGCCTTAAGGTTGCTAAAATACCTGACACATTTCACCAGATTAGAGGGACTTCATTAAGGAACTATCTAACTGTACCTCTGGGTACATGTTAGCGGAGGAAGAGAAAACTTATTCCTCATGATTGGCCACCATATAATCTTTATCTAATGACTCCATGAAGTTAATCTTTCATGCAGTTGAAAGTTCTTCACATGCTGCGGGATCAGGCGTAGCCATTAGGAGACATGCCTGGATGCAATTGTGTGACTTTACAGAGAACCTTAAAGTGTCATTCATTAATGCTCCCTTTGATGGATCTTCTTTGTTTAGGCCCACCGTTAAAGAGAAACTTTCCCGCAGTGAGCAAGATGGAAAGATCTTGTCTGCTGTGGAAATCAATTTTTCTACTCTGCAGACCTTTATCTAAGAATCACTGTGGTGGTAAGAAGATGTGGTTCTGGAAATCCCAAAGACCTTTTAAAGAATCACACTGAGATTCTTTTCCCAGAGGCAGGGGGGAAATAATAGCTATAGAAGAAGCTGTCATTATGGCAGAGGGGGTCTGCAAAATCGGGTTTATATTAGATGACTGAAGATCCGTTCGAGCGAATCGGAATTGAGCAACACCTATAGAGCAAACTACGGTAACGGCGAACGTCTAAAACCGTGAAAAACAAAAATGTCGAACTGTCATGGTTGGCCTGTCTGCGGTATAACTCCATAAAGTAAGTGTGCAATAGTTATGGACCTTAGGGTTAGGGTGCAGGTTAAGGTAAGTGCATAGATAGATAATGTATGTTAGGTTTAGTGTAGGGTTAGAAGTAGGGTTTTGTTAAGTGTATGTGTGTGGATTATTTCTTTTGTTTGGGTATATGTCTGTAGGGTAAGTGTGCGATAGTTACGGACCTTAGGGTTAGGGTGCGGGTTAAGGTAAGTGCATAGATAGGTAATGCATGTAAGGTTTAATGTAGGGTTAGAAGTAGGGTTTGGTTAGTGTATGTATGTGTTTTATTTGTTATGTTTGGGTACGTAGTATGTAGCACGCGGTGGTGTTGGCCAACTATGACAATTCGAGATTTTAAATTTTGTGGTTTAGGGGTTTCGGTGTATTTGCGGTTCGGACTGTGTGTGCCGGTGTTGTGGTATTCGCTGAAATGGATTTTCGATTTGCTAATGTAGACCCCACAAAATCAGGATTCCAAGATTCCTTCTCGGACAGACCCTTTTAGTACTCCCAAAGGGTTACCAGATTGTTCTTCATTTGAGATAGTCGGGTAGCACTTGTCTTTGCACCCAAATGCCTGAGCAGCCATCACAAAAGACATGTGAGTGCAAAAAATCATATCCAGAGGATATTTTATTCCCTTTCTGCAAGTTCTCTCAGTGAAAAGAAAACTTCTCCCTGATGTTCCACCCAATCAGTGGGAGTCAGCAGCTGCAGCTCTGGAAATTCAAAAGTTGCTAGACAAAAGAGTCATCCAAGAGGTCCCACCAGACTAAAGAGGATCTGGATTTTACTCATGGTTCTTTTTAATACCAAAGGAAACAGGTGACCCAAGACCTATACTGTATCTTGGTTATCTGAACCAGTTTGTAAAAAACTCCAAATTCAGGATGGTCATGGTTCAATTCATTCTGCCTCTGTTACAGAAGGATGACTGGATGTACTGTATAAATCTTCAGGACACATGCTGTCACATCAAAATGAACAGACACACTCAAATTCTCACCTTGAGATTGTATGTCAGACAGGTTCTTTCTCACCCCTATTCCCCACCAAAACTGATTCTCAAAGCTCTAGGGTTGATGGCTGCTGCAATTATCTTAATACCTGCTGGTCATCTTCATATGCGAATCCTCCAATGGACTCTGGCAGTACAGTGGTCCTTTCTTCGACAGCCCTTGCAACATCCTGTAAAACTATCTTAAGTTTGCAAGGGCCCCCTCCTGTGATGGATTCAATCCAACGAGATTTGTCAAGGATGTTACTTTATTCTTCCTCCCCTAAATGCCACGTTAACCATATACGGCTCCCATTTGGGGTGGGGGGACATTCCTGTGGATGGACTGTTTAAGGCACGTGGACCCCAGAAGAGACCAAATTGCATATAAATGTTTGGGAGATGAGAGCGGTCCTTTTAGCATTGCAGGCCTTTCACAACTCTCTCCCTTTAGGGGGAATTGCTATCCAATTGGACAATATGTCAGTGGTACATCAATAAATAAGGGGAACCTAATCTTACCCCCTTTTGCCGAGAAGCATTGAGAATTTGGCAGTGGACGATCTCCTCCATCTGCTTTCTTGTAATAACTCACATTCCCGGGAAATCCAATATTCTAGCAGACAGGCGCAGCAGAATTGGCCCTCCGGTCTTCTTTATCCTCCACTGCCTCTAATCCCCAAATTCCTTCAGAAAGCACTTCGGTTGAAGAACAAGGTAATCCTCATTGCCCCATTTTCTCATCGACAAGTGTGGTGTCCCTTCCTATGGTCTTATTTACTGTGTCCTCCTTGGAAATTGTACCCCAGTCCAGCCCTCCTTTTACTTCTGTCGGGTATGACTCATCTGAATATTGCAGGCCTAAGGTTGACCACATGGTTTCAATAATTCCAATGATGGCTAGACATTCCAGGCTTTCCCCTCCTGTTCTCCAATTTTTATTTTCAGCTCAGAAGCCCTCTACATGAAAGATTTATAAAAGTAAATGGAAAAGTTTCCTTTTTGGGCTCAGTAGAGAGAGTTGGATACTTTAACTGCAACAGTCTCTGATGTTTTAGATTTTTTCCTCTATTTTTCAAGGTGGGGTGTGTTTCTCCACCATCAAAGTTCAGCTGACAGCTATCTCTTACTTCCACATTAGAGATGATGCTTTTCCTTAGCTTCATCCAAGTTATGTAAGGCATTTTTTAAAAGTAATTTTTTTTTATTTAGACCCCCCCCCTCCCGAATAAAGGATCCTACTACACCTTGAGATCTTACTGTTGTATTCCAAAGTCACCCTTTGAGCCCTCGGCTAAAACAAATCTCAAATTCCTTTCTTGGAAAACAGTCTTTCTTGTAGCTATAACTTCTGTGAGTCGAGTCTCTGAACAACTCCAAGTGCTCTCTTCAAAACCACCTTACTTGATTTTCCATAAATATAGGGTTACCTTACATACTAATTCTTCCTTTTTGCCCATAGTTGTCTCAGAAACAAACATCAATCAAATTATCAACTTGCCAGTTATTTTTTCCTAAAACTGACAGTACAGGAGAATACATGCTTCACCTCTTAGATGTACATAGGCAACTTCATTTCTATCTTCATAGGATGAAAGAAATTAGGAAAACTGACCAATTGTTTTGTTTCATTTGCCAAGAACAAATTGGGAAAACAAGTTTCAAAAACTACAATAGCCAAATGGATAACAGATTGTTATTTCTCATGTTTATTCTTAGAAAGGTTTAACCTTGCCAAGACAACCAACCAAAAGCACATTCAAATAGGTCAATGGCTACATCAGTTGCCTTTTGGGCCAGAGCTTCTATTAATGATATTTGTGCAGCTGCCACTTGGTCTAATGCTCATACCTTTAATGCTCTTTACAAGTTGGCTGCATTTGGTTTTGCAGTTCAACGGAACATCCTTCCATGAGGGACACCCAAGGTTACTGTAGCTGGGGACTCTGTCCCATTCACTGAGGAACAAATGAAAATGACAATTTCGGATATAAAAGTTATGTACTCACCATAACTATGCATCTGTGTTGTCCATTTTCATTCTTCCTCAACGTCCCCTCCACCTTCCCCCTATCCATGTCTTTGGGAGTGACCTGATGAAGATTTTTGTTAGGAAACACAGTTCTTGTTTGAGCCCCCTGTTCTGTTACTATTTCACTTTTTGTGCAGTACTATGATAATGTTTTATTTTTATAAAATAGTATAGTGGCAGCAAACTCAATCTGAGGTAATGCAGTGGTCAGGGGCATTAATGGTAAAGGGAGGAGCTCAAGAGTCGGATCCTAGAATCTAGAGAAGAGCATCCGAGTCAGATCTAAAAGTTGGATCTGAGACCCATTAGTTGAGGAAGAATGAAAATGGACAACACAGATACATAGTTAGGGTGAGTATACAGCTTATTTTTGCTGTTTCTCATAATATAAAGTATTGATATACTCCACTTAGAGCTCCTAGGCAAGTATTCTGAATATGACCCTATATTCATAGGTTCATAGGAGGTTACTAGGCTAGTGGCCCTAGAGCCTTTACAAGCCTAGCCATGTTAATCCCAAGTACCCCCATTTGTTCTTTTTGGGTTGCTTGTAGAACAAATTTATGAACAGAGCAGGTCTATGATCAACACCGGCTACCCTTGTACATGAGGGACATGGGTGCCACACCAGGGGTGAATTTGCAGTCTCCTGTCCAGCTATCTAGGTTCAGTGAGGAACTCTCTTTTACGTGAATAGGAAGGCTATTCCAGGGAAGTGGCAGTCTCTGGGAGACGCATCTGTCTCTCCAGCATGTTCTGTTAATGTCACAAGCTAAGCTGAGATTCCTAGAATGAGTGATTCTTGTGGCATTTGACTTGTGTATGTGCAGCATTTCCATTAGTTCAGGGTTGAAGCTTGCCCTATAGGCCAGGAACATCAGCTCTCAGCAGCCTATAAGATGCAGAGTAAAGTGACAGGGCTTTCAGCCTGTCCATGTAGGTCATGGTTTGGAGTCCCTGTATTTTCTTAGTGAGAAAACCTGTGAGGTCTCTCCAGCTGCTGACTGTGTCCAGTGAGGTACATGAAAAAGGGTACATTATACTCAATTAGTGGTCTGATGAGGATCAAGTACAGTAGAGTTTAGTGACCTGGATGCTATGCCCTTGCTTATGAGGTACACTACACAGAAGGATTTTCTTAGCACTGTGGAAAATTGGTGGTCAAATTTCAGATTGCTATCAACCTGTGTTCCCAAGTCTTGCACCACTGGGTTGGAACTCAGGGGGGGTGCTGTCAATATTGTAATTTGTAGGGAATTCCATTTTGCCAAATGGAATAATAATGCATTTTTTTTGCATTTAGCTTTAGACCATGGCTTTGGTACTAATCATTTGTTTGTGTTAGCCTGTCTTGCAGTTTGTTGACATTGTTGGGGGAACTCAATGATTGCTCCCAGTTTGCAATCATCAGCAAACTTGGTGAGCCAAAGGTCATCTACTTTGACCTGGACTTCTGAGAAATACATGCTAAACAGTAAGGGGTCCAGCACAGACCCCTGTGGTACTCCACTACTGGTGGGTCTACTGCTGGAGGTGAAGTCACCAATTTCAGTCAACTGCATGCGGCACATTAACTTACTTAGCAACTTAGTACTACTCAGACAAGGAGGGCTTCACAATTTTCACAGTAAGAAGGCTGTGACTCAACTTGCTATGCATGTGTTTGAGGCAGGAAAATGTTTGGTCTTGAGTGGTATTTTGCATCACCTAGAATGTTGCTGAGATTCAAAGACAAGATAAATGGCTTTTATAATTGGCTGTCTGCTTGGTGTCATTTTAGGAGGATTCAGTGTGTGTCAGCTTGAAGTGAAATGGCTAACAGGCTTCCCTGCATTGCCAGGGATTGTCTCCACCTCTCTTGCCAAAGCATTTGGATAATAGCTAAAGACTCTGCTGCCCCTATTGCATTTTTATAGGCCAAGTGCATCTGTTGGACTTTCCAACCTATTAAATTATAATTTAGAACACATTAATGTGACTCTACTCAATGCTAGTACTCTAAAACAAAAGGCCACACTTAAGGCTGTCAGGCAACTTAAACACATTTGTATATTTGTAGTTGAAAACTGAAAAGACATGTTTTTCATAACAATGAAAGCACTCCCTCTGTTTCCTGGGTAGAGTGCCTGTCATCAGACCTACTGGCAGTTACAGGGGAGTATTTTTGTCATAGATATCATCACCTCTCAACAGATTTCTTAAGATATCACATTTGAACTCCTAGAAATATAAATCATCATAAACAAGACTAATTATCACTTCAGAGCTACTTATAGAACACTTGCCATGTCCCCTTTTGAGCAAAATAGCTATCTTAACACACTAACTGAAATCCCCATTAAACCTAACACCTTTCTACAGGGGGCTTCAACTTTCCATCAATAAACTGGCTGACCTACACTGACAATAGCTGGCAGGGTCTAGTTCACGTTGTCATAAGCCGATAATATCGAATACGATATTGTCGGCACGACAATGTCGAAAGTCCAGAACATCGCGCAGGTAAACGGAAATCTCCGAAAATAAAATTTCGATAATGTGATATAGACGCTAGCTGGCATACCCAGTTGTTCCCTGACATTATAAATTCCAACTGTCTTTCACAAATAGTAAGTTATTCTACAGTGGGCCCCTGTATTCTTGATACAGTTCTCACAATATGGCCACTTCTTTCATATCTCCATATGTATCTTCCTTTGTTAACTATAACAATAAATGAGTGACCTTTTCTTTTAAAACTGCTGGTACTTCCTCTTCAAGTACCTTTGTTTAAAGATTTCTCAAAAACAAACCTCCAGTTACTTGATCTAAATAAACAATGCTGTAATCCTCCACCACTGGATCCCATTGCTAAAGTTGTAGCTGATGCCTTCGCTTCAGACTTCAACTCCCACTTCAATGTTTGCATTTGTAAGTAGTTCCTGTCTGCACTAAATTTGATGAGAAATTTAAAATCAAACTCCTATGGTAAAATACTGGTATAAATAATTTATATAGCAAGATTAAAAAATGATTAATACTTAAAAAGATGTTTCCTTCTAAAGAGCTTAAAGGAACCACAGCTATTAAAACTAAAATTAACTGCAAATCTTTAACTGTGTCAGGAAGTTACAAATTAACAGTGTGTGTTCCACTCTTACTAACAGAGTGCATCTAGAAACTCTTCAGAGTTTTAATGTATTGGTCGGTTATGTTGCTGCAGCTAGTTCTGTAACAGATTCTAGAAGTAGGACTTGAGGTCTTTTTGGGAAGGCAGTCTCTCAATGCCCACCCTAGTATGCCTAGCTGTGGATCGAGAATTCCTCCTTTTGTAATACGTGGACTAGTTCTATTAAAATGTACAACAGTAGACTTTTTTGCCCTCTTTTACTCCTCTCTATTTAGTTCTTTTCGCACTCTACCTGGTGCGCCACATCCATCATTGGGACTACCCGCCACTGACTGCCCTCAGACTTCTTCTGATAGGGATGGGTCTGGCAAAGAGCTTAAAGGTGTCCTGGTGGTCTGGCTGACTATGTCCACTTGGGAGGTTCTTTTATATCTGTCCCGTTACTCCTCACTATCCCATGCTCCCAATGGTATGCCTGTGGGGTGGTTGTGCACTGGGGACGTACATTGTTTCGCTCCTATCTCTATGGCTCCCAAACTTAATGTCCACAGCCTCCACCAGGCATTGTCAGAGGAGATGTCCACATGACCGCCCCACCCCACTAGGGAAGGCAATGCCCATCTCTCCCTGCCATTCCTTCACTTGTCTCCCCTGACGGAAACCAGGTCGCCTGGACCATAGTCAGGGTTTTATCCCTATATGCAAGTGGAGCAGCTTACAACAGTAAAATTTGATTACAGTGCAGGCCTAGGACACTTGAAATAAGGAAGCATTTTAAGCTTCTCATTTCCAGCAGGTAGGGCTTCTGTTTCTAGTTATAGTGACTATGTTAAGGACAGGTTACTCAATTTTATTCCACATGACTTTGGTCCTTTATAGTCTGTATATGATATGCCAATTAGTTTTAGAGTGTACAGATGCCATAAAGTGGCTGAATTTGGTTTTCCTGTGCATCAGTGAGTGGGGTGAATTTTATCCCAGGTGTACCAAATTACTCGTATATTTTGGAATATGAATGTTTTTTTCTACCCTACATTATCCATGCCGTGACTCCTTTTATTTGTTTTTCTTTGTTATATTTCTACATTCATTCTGCTATCAGATGCTTTAGCCTTATATAAAGGGAAGCACAAGACCATGGACTGTTAGAAATTTGATTTTAAAATTAATGTTCATACTGTACCAGTGTCACAGTTATGCATAAGGCTAAGCTTTAAGGCATCCTATAACCATGTACTAGGAACAGATTAGTTACTCATCTGCATAACTAGATATGCAATTCCTTGTTTCCCCATTTTTTTCTGCATGCTTTCTTTTTACTTTTGCAGATACCTGATTGTCAACCCTGATTGACTAACTAGCCCATAGGAGTGGAGGTATATGTAGCTTTATCATTTTTTTTGCTACAGTAGCTGCATAATGGTGCAGTAAGTAGCAATGTTGTCTCACACTGGGAAGTTCTCAGATTCATTTTTCCATTCATATGCCTTCTTTCTGGAGTCTGCGTGTTCTCCCTTTGTTCATTTGGACTTTCTACAGGTACTCTGTTTTCTTTCTACATCTTAAAGACAGGTGACTTGGCAATGCCAAACTGGCCACAGGTGTACGTATGGTGTGTGTGTGTGTGTGTGTGTGTGTGTGTGTGTGTGTGTGTGTGTGTGTGTGTGTGTGTTCTCCCTTTGTTCATTTGGACTTTCTACAGGTACTCCGTTTTCTTTCTACATCTTAAAGACAGGTGAAATGGCAATGCCAAACTGGCCACAGGTGTACGTATAATGTGTGTGTGTGTGTGTGTGTGTGTGTGTGTGTGTGTGTGTGTGTGTGTGTGTGTGTGTGTGTGTGTGTGTGTGTGTATGTATGTATGTATGTGCATGCGTTTGTGTTATGTGGTATAGAAGAAAAGCATGGCACACTTTCATTCCCTACTTGGCTAGTAAACTCCATGGAGTTTGTGGCTGTTCGTGGTGCCAGTATAGGATTTGGATGTGACTGGACAGCACCAAGTTGATGGACAGTAATTATAGCAGTATCTTTAGAATAATTCTTAACTGTGTTCCTACCCACAGCTTTACTTCTCTAGTTCTCCTGTTTGTTGTTATGTTTGTGTCTAGAGGCATATTTAGTTATATGAGCTGCTTAACTATTAACTCATCAGGCTTGCAGCCTGTAATTGTCCACTGCTGAAGCCCTTGTATGGGGCTTTCAGTATTTCACAGAAGTATGCATTCCTTTTTTGTAAGATGGATGCCTTAGACCACTGCCCTCTAAACCCAACATTTCCAGAGTGTATATTCCTTCATACAAAATGTCCCCTACATTTCCATATGTAAATGTAGTATGGTAGATGTTTATCACATTGTGTGGCATGTGTACTATTAAGCTGTCTTAGTGCATGACATTTTGGGTGGGCATTTCTTGAAGAATTTGTCTTTCTTTGCATTTGCTTCTTATTTTGTGTTATTGTTTGGTCTAGGAAAACAGTCCATCACAAGTTATTTGTAACCCTGTTGTTTTTCCCTCCCATTTGAACCATAAATCTCTTGAGTATCTGAAGTTGCTGGCATCCTGTGACGAGACAGACCATCAATGTCACAATAGGATAAACTACTCAGGAAAATATGCATATCTAACTGAAAAAATGAGGGAATGGAAAAGGATACTTTTAGTTAGAAGAAAATGTTTATTCTTTCACAGTAGCAGCTGAAACCAAAATGGGCTATGTAAATCTGTTTAGAAGCTGGCAAAAACATAAACCATTGGAGTCACTGATTGAAAATGTACATGTACTCTGCCTAGAAATTAACTCATTACATCCGAGTGACGCCTCCAGGTGCATCTGCAGTTAACTCCTACTGACACTTCTAGATCTTAAACACTACTTGTTAATATTTGCATCAATAATTCCAAAACCATGCTATGTACAAGGTTTTAAAATATTTCGTCTTAAAGCTTACACAAAGCAAAACTCAATTGCAATAATATTTGACATCTGAATAGTGCAGATAAAGAGATATTAACCACTATTTTTATAATACTAATTTATATAGATATAATTTTCACATTTTTCTAAATATCTCAGTAACCAAGCAACACAGACAAAACTCCTTAGCCTCATATGAATAAAATGTTGCTGACAGTATGTGTGTAACTTGAGTGGATGCTTTTTTTTACAAAATATTACAAACGTAATAGTTACTGTGTTTACTGTGACTTATAAAATTCGGTTTAAGACCTAGAACCTAAAGAATACTGCCACTATAAAAATAGTTTGTGCTGAAGAGTTTGCTATTTATACTTCTTTCATAACCCCTATAGTTCCAGAGATATGAAGATTTGTTTGAAATGTGAGGACATCATTTGATTCTGTCAAAAGGCTTAGGCTCCGCCCATTGGAAGTTACAGTGCAAACTTCCCAAGCTCCATTGGAGTGAATGAATGTAGCACTTCAAAGAACTTAATTTCTAAATGTGTGGACAGAACAATCTGATGCAAAAAGAAGTGCAAAACTAATGTTCTGTGGATGAAAGAGCTTTTAGCTGAACACACACACACACACACACACACACACACACACACACACACACACACACACACACACTATCATATTAGTGTAGCAAGCCTCTCCAGGCAATTTTGGAATAGAACAAATGGTAACACTAACTAACCAGTTTGAGATATTTTTTCTTCAGTTTCTGATCACAATGTCAAGTAGTTTTATGTAGAGCTTAATTATTCTAAGTAAGAGAATAGTCTGGGGAATGTTTTCAGTACTAGTGCTGAGGTGGGTTTTCATAAATATAACGTATATCAGTCTCATTCTTAAAGATTTTCTATAGTTTTTTAGTAGCTAAGAGTTTTGTTTGAAAAGCCTTTTTTGTTGGCTACTAATGTAATGCCTCTGTATCATAAGGCAAGGAAAAAAAGGAGCTGTAGCTATTCTGTTTCAAAATAATCTCACATTGGAACAGCTTAACTTCAGCTCTTAAGACATCAACGGTATAGAACTCATCCTAGCTAAATTAAAACTAAACTCTTACAAGCACATAGTAATAGCCGGTGCGTACATCCCACCTGGAAACAACATTGACACTATGGAAAACCTATTGCATTGGCTGTCTACTACCCATCCACATGAGACCATACTCTTAGGAGATTTTAACATTGACTGGACTGACTGTGCCAAATACAACCCCACTACCCATATTAATCTTAACGGCTTTACCCAAATCATAGACACCCCCACAAGAGTAGATAAAAATACCAAACAACAATCCATCTTAGATTGGATACTTATATCTGACCACACCTTAGTGCACCAATCAGGCTGCCTTCCAGACAAGTTAAGCGATCACCAGCCATACTACCTTATTAGGAATAAATCGCAACAATGTCACCAACCCATCCTTCGAATAGTTCGCAACAAAAAGAACTTCAAAGCCAAGGACTTAAACAATGAACTAAAACACTGTGACTGGTCTCCCCATAAACACCAATCACTAGAAGAAGCAGTAGACTACTTTAACTCAACTTTTCTCAAAATCCTAAACCATCATGCACCATCCCGAACCATCAGAGTTAAGACTAACTATGCCCCTTGGCTAACAAAGGAAACTAAAACCATAATGAAGGACAGAGATAGAGCCTGGCACCAATATCATAAACAGAAAACCACTACCACAAAACAAATCTACCAAGCTCTCCAGAACAAGGCCAAAAAACTCAAAAAAATTGATAAAACTAATTATTACAAAACCTTACAAGAAAAACATGCCCACTGCCCTCAGAAATTCTAGACCTCGATAAATGAATTACTTCACCCAGGTAAAACAAGCACTCCCACACCCATAGTACCATCCAGTAATGAGGACATCCCCACCCAATTCAACAGATTCTTCACAGAAACAGTCCTAGCCCTATCTAATACCCTAAAAAGCACCACCAACCCCGCATCTTCTCCCACCCTTTTTACCCCTATTAAGCAAAATAATCCCTCTAACTTTTCATTCTCTCCAGTGCCCACAAAATTTATTACTAAACTCTTCAAAAAGCTAAAATCCATCACACTGGCAGCTGACAAACTTCCTGCAGATTTCCTTCAACTCTCAGCTGAAACCATATCTTACCCCATATCTATCCTCATAAATAGATCCATATCTGAATGTAAAGTACCTAACCTGTGGAAAATATCCCATATTATCCCACTCCACAAAGGCGGCAACTCCCTAGAGCTCACCAACTACCGCCCAATCGTAATTTTATCACCATTATCAAAAATACTAGAAAGAGTAGTACATTCACAACTAATGCATTACCTCCAACAAAATAACCTTATATCATCATCTCAACATGGCTTTCGACCCTCCCATAGTACCACAACAGCCCTACTCTCTTACACCAACATAGTCAACACTCATAGAAACAACGGACAGTTTGTATCCTCTGTATTCTTAGACTTATCAAAAGCATTTGATATGGTCAGCCAGTGCTTGCTGCTCAAAACTCTACCCTTAACCTTACCTCCCCCACTATATCGTGGTTCAACAGCTATTTATCAGGCCGACAACAAGCAGTTCTGTGGCAGGACACACGATCCCCCCTCCTACCAGTATCCATAGGTGTCCCTCAAGGTTCGATTCTTGATCCTTTACTGTTCTCCATATTTACAAATCAGATAGCTGTATCCTCCCCCTCTGCCTCTGTAGTTCAATATGCTGATGACACTACTATCATATGTGCCACCCCAACCTTAAGCGAACTGCAAACAATAACACAACACAACTTTACAGTGGCTGAAGCATGGTTTTCTAGCATTAAACTTATACTCAATCCCAAAAAAAAACAAACCTAATTCTCTTCACTCCTGGTAGATCTTCTGTACTAAACGATGTTTTCAACATAAACTCCAAGGATAATGCCCTAATCACCCCTACATCACACACCAAACTCTAAGGAGTAGTAATTGATAACAAACTTAAATTTGACATACACAATAGCCCAAACAATCAAAAAAGTGCACAAAAAGCTTGGTCTATTGTATAGGAACAAGCAATTCATGACCATCCATACCAAAGCCACTGTTGCTAGAACTCGCCTACTATCCACCCTACTATATGCCTCTCCAATCCTGACAAATCTTCGCCACAGCGAACAAAACAAAATGACAGCTTGCTATAACATGATTGCCAGGTTTGCTACAGGCGCCTCTAATAGGGACCATCACTGTCATTCCATCACACAGCTGAAATGGCTTGAGTTCCCCTATCTACTTCTTACTACACAGCTCTCCACAGCCCACAAACTGTACTACCTCCCTGACAAAACCCCCATACTACAAAATCTAATACAACCCTACACCACTACCCGAGTCTTAAGATCAACAAACCAAAATCTCATAAATGTCATCAAACATAAAAATGAAGCTGGTAAAACTCTCTTTGCCTCTACAATAGCAAAAACCTGGAATTCACTTCCAAATCACATAACTTCTACAAGCTCTGCCCCACAATTTAGGAAACTATTCAAAACCCACTATTTTAGCAACTGGCTGTGCCCATGTGACTCCCCAGGCTAATCCACTATATTACAGTCATACAAGGATACTGTCAAGGATGACTCAGTACTGCCTGTCCTCCAGATTTCTTTTCTTTCCTAAAAATGCTTTATTTCAGTGGTAGTAACTTATATGTCTGTAACTAATTACTAAATACATTCCTATATGCTAGTTGTTTGCCTTAAAAACACAGCTATGTGATCTACATAAGCATGTTGAAGCAATGTTAGATATTATTTTATAAGTGTCTATTGAGAATACAGGGCTGTTTCTTATAAATTTATCTGTTTAGCAATTGTTTTAAGTGGAGCTTTTCTCCCCGGGCCTCTGTTGAAAATGGACCTATGTCCAGTCGGACTTTTCCGGTCATCAAATGTAAAATAAAATCAAATAAAAATAAAATAAAATAAAAATGAATATTTGCCCTGTGCTAGTGGCATTGGGGAATAAAGCCCTGACTATGGCCCAAGTAGTCTAAGTTTGATTAGCATCTCAGGTGCTTGGTGGCACAGGCAGGGGAGTATGAATGTGCCCATCCAGGGGGGAGGTGAAAGGAATTAGAGGAGAGGCAGAATAAGCATTCTGAGGATGAGTATTCATCCCGCAATCCATTGTATGGTGATAGTTCTTACATGCAAAGTAGCACACATTCTTAGCGGAAGGGCATTGTATGTCCCTACAATGACACTGGTAGCCTGATATTCATCATTCCCACTACCTTAGTGACATTTTGGGTTATCTGCCAGGGTAACCTAGTACAGGCTAGCATTCAAAAGCTCAGAACCCCCCCTTCCTGTGATAGCTGATTGGCTGAGCATATGTTGAGAGAGAATCCTTTACCTCTCACAGGAACTGAATGTTCAAGTCTTTTTTGTCATCCAAAGAAGAAAGTCCACCGACTCTTCACAGGCTCTGATAATGATGTTTCTGGCTTTCTGCTCAGATAAGCCGCATTTGAGGACCCCTTCCTCTCATTTTATTATTAAATTTATTATTTTGTTTCTATACATTAATAGAAAAGAAAGCAAAACATATGAACATTTTTTTTCCATTTACATGCTGTGACGCCTGTGCCCTGGCCCAGCAATCAAGGAGCCTCAAGCCTCACCACTAACACCAGAGAGGGCATCTCATATATGAGGAAAGGATAACAAATACACACAGTAAAGTACAATTTCCCTTAAGAGCACACAGAGATCACAGTCAGTCCAGGGCTGGTCGCTCCTTTGCTCTCCAGGTCCCCAATAAGACTCCCCACTGGCACAGCTGTAGGGTCCAGATCTCAGCCAGCTGGGCAAGCTAAAATCTGCAGCACCCTCTCTGTCCAACCAGTGCTCTGTGTCCCTGCCCAAGTAGCTGGCACACACACACTTTAAGATAAGAGTTTATACAACCACACAGGCACTCCTGGGGAAGGCTGGCACAGGTTCTACAGCTGTGCCCCTTTTACCCAGACTATGCAGTAGAAACCACTGCCACCACCCAGCTAATATTTATCAGCTACTCAAAGGCCCTTAAAAGGGTGTCCAATTATTACTGTGCAATATTGTTATCCAGTTGGTAGTATAACTAAACAGTCAATGCTTATTGGAATGCCTTGGTACAGTAATTACTATAAATATGCAATGTACTCTAGAACTTAAATTATCTCCACACAAAACAGCCACACTTGAAAGGTTTTAAATATTTAATAATAAATAATAAAATACAAGACAATACTTCTTACTACACAGTGCTAGTCAAACGTTCAGAGATCACAGAGAAATACTTAAAATAATACAGTTCTGACATCACAGAAAAACACTTAGTCTAATCTCTCTAGTTCCTAGCAATTTCTAAAGGAAAACACAAGTCTAAGATAACTTACATAAAGAAACAGGTAGAGTGCTGATGTGTTGGATGGTCAAGACAAAAATGCTTAATCCTCTCTGGTTCTCTCTGTTTAAATTGAAATTGCAGTTCTGATTCACATTACATCATTCGTCACACGTTTGTGGAATTCCCAGGCTGCACATTAACTACATTTACATTTTTAACATCTCCTTGTGTTATCTTGCAGCTGGTCAGGAAGCATAGCAATAAAAATATATTTGCATCTTTAAATCTAGCAATTTAACTCTTGGTTAAAACAATAGAAAGAATGTTTTCATCTAGCCAAGCTGGAGCTGACTGTAGATCAAAGGGTCATAACATCCTTTTACTGGGTCAGTAGAGTGCACTGTTGTCACATTTTTTCCAGTTCCACATGTAACACTATTGCTTTACATTTAAGACAACAAGTCTGTAGTTTACATTCATAGTTACAAATTACAGAATTATCTATAAAATTCTATCTGGCTAGGCTGGCAGCCGTCACCTATCTTCACACATGCATTATACATCACACATCTTTCTTTGTAACTGTCATCAGTCCAACATTGCATAAATTGTTGAATTCTTACCATCCCTTAAATCTCACTCCTCCTCCTCCTCCTCCTCCTGATCATTATTCTGCATGTATTGTTTTTACAGTTTCTAGTTAATTGAATGTAATTTTCTCCTTCCTTTTACTAAAGTTCCTTCTTCCAGTTTTTGTATCTCTGTTATAATATTCATTACTTTGAATACATTTGGTTTAAACTTTGATTTCCATTTTCTATTAATTGCTTTTTTTTGGCAGCCAACATAATTAAACTTAATAAGGCCTTTCTAATGTCTAGACAATTCAGATCCTGTGTCCCAGCTCAAAAGAATAATTCCCTTAGTTACAGCCATTTGTTCACCCAATATTTCTGACAGGGTACTCTGCAGAGAATTTTTAAAATCTGCTAATTCATTACATTCCCAAAGCATATCTTTCAGGTATTTTCCCCTATCCGTTTTTCTTTTCCTGTACTCTGATTTAAATCCCTGGTAGGGAAGGTGGTCTCTAGCTTGCAATTTGAATGTCATCTTGGCCTCTTTCCACTGTTATTACCTTTCCTGCTCTATTTATTTGCTCCCAATAGCTTGGTTCCTTTGTCAGTTTTCTCCAGTAAATTCCAGCCACTTCTTGCCTATTTTCTGTACTCGTATTTATTGTCTACCCTATTGGCAAAATCTCCTTTCTACATTCTTGTGTTGCCTTAGCTCTTAGAATACTTTCTGGTACTTTATTAATATAATAGTCTGTATGATTCTTCTTCTTCTTAAGGATCTGCATCCAAAATTCCACTTTTATCTTTATTTCTTGAGCATCCCCCCACTTCATCACCTTCTGTTTGTATTATGTTTGTGAGCCTGAACTGTGTAGTTCTAAAATATCTTTTTGAATCAGGTAATGCTAAACCACCTTGTATTTGAAGGATTAACTTATCCCACTTAACTCTTACCCTTTTCCCCTCCCAGATAAATTCCTTCAACTCTTTATTGATTATTGCCCACAACTTTTCCTCTGGTTGATAAAAATATGTCTGAGCTGTATATAAAACTAAGACTAAAAACATTTTCATTGCTTGTATCTGGTTGTCCATATCCATAAATGAGAACTTCCAGTTTCTCAGTTTTAATATTTTCTTTTGGTTAGTTTCTTTGCAGATATCCTTAACTGCCATAACAGAAGCCGTTTTAATCCAGCCTCCTAAATACTTTATCTTGTTATGCCTCAATAAATATGGGTAACCAGTTTATCTCTGGGTATATAATTTATGGCTATAACCTTTGTTTTATTGTCATTAATGTTATATCCCCAAAAGAAACTGACTCAGGATGTTCCACATCACTGAGATGTCCTTTTTCTGAATTTATCAGGGACAACATAATATTATCTGCAAATAGAGTCAGGTTTTTTTGGTTACCATACCAGTTATATCCTTGAATTTCGGAGTCCCCTTATTTTCTTTGTCAGCAAATAACAAATGAGAAAGAGGACACTCCTGCATGGCTCCTCTGTTCAAACATAACTTTTCACAAGGGCAGCATCCCACTTTAATTTTTGCCTCAGATCCTTCATATAACCTCATAATTACCATTATTATTGTATCAGGAAATCCAAATAGTTCCATTGCCCTACTCATAAAGTCCCAGTTTACTCTGTTGAATGGTTTCTGTGCATCAAGACCCACCAATGACACAAGTATTTTCTTACATTCTGCTTCAGTCTGGATCATCATTATTCTATTAATATTGTCAAATGTTTGCCTCCCCTCTACAAAAACACATTGATCCATATCACTTACTTAGTATCACCATTGCCATTCTTTTAGCCATTGTAGAAGTAAACACTTCATAGTTACAGTTTACACTTGAAATGGGCCTACATAAAGCTGGGTCTGATGGGTCTATACCATTTTTAGGTATTACAGCCACCACAGGTCCCTTCCAAGATGGTTCTTATCCTACTTTTCAAATCTTCTAGACCTTTATCACTTTATTTCCTCCTAACTTCAAAACTTGCACAGGAATAACATCTGTTCCTGGAGCCTTTCCCTGACTATACATCACCTTTTTATCTCATCTCCTCATATCTTAACCATTAGTTGTTATTCCTCATCTGTCTCTAATTTTGGTATAATTAAGTCTTCTAAATATTTCAGTTTGTGCTCTTTTGTGATTTCCACATTTCTCTGCTTTATACAGATTTTCATAAAATTTCTGGAATATGTCAAATAGCTCTACATGATCTCTTGTTATTTTTCTTGTTATAGGCTCCCTAAGTTTGGCAGTAACTCTTTCTGCTTTCTGTTGCCTAAGTTTTTGTGCTGTGGAATTATCAGAAAAATAGTTGATTAACAGCAGGCTTTCTAAATTCATGCATATTACCTAGATGCACCCTTATTTTCTCTATAACACTGCATTTATGTCTCTTATTGTACTGGGTTGTGCATCTGGCCACCTGCTTGGTGTGCCACTAGAAGCAAGGGGAGGTGTGGATCTGTAATAAGCTAATCTCTGAGGGGTGGGGCACTGGTTCATGGTACCAGCACAAGGCACTGTTTTGAGCCAGCTGTGCTTCTGCCTGTAGCAATTGGTATAATTACTCCGCATTTACTTTGTTCCTAATATTCTGCTGAATATCCATTCTGAAATCTTTTCTTTGTCAAATTCACATGATCATTTCTTTCCAGATGTTTTTCCTGCAGCATTCCTATTTGCACTCTGCATTTCTTAATATAATTCAGTACTTTTTTCCCTTTTTCTCTATACATGTAAGGCAATTTGCATTCATGGATAATATGGATAGTGTAGCCATTATGATAAAAAGCGATTGCTCATACCTGTTATACATGATAGTTTTTTGAATGTGCATTTCCAACTTTTGTGTTATATGCATACACTCTTTGCCAGGCTGATCTTTTAAACAGTTGTTTTTTCCAAACTCCATTTGAATCTCTGTCACATTTTTAAGACTTTTTGTTTTAATCACACCCCTCACATTAAGAACTAAATACAGTTTCTGAACACCCCATCCCCTGTTAACAGGGAACAAACACATAAAATGACATACATCTTCAAAAAAATAAAGTTTAACAGTCCAGATAGGTATAATTGCTGCAAACTGACAGCTGCACCCACAGACATTATAATAAGCTAAAAAGTTACAGAAGTTAAAACTTGTGCTAGAGCCTGTGATCCCACTTAGAGTGATTGCTGTCTGTTTTTTTATTAACTCTCTTCCTCCCGGATGTGAAAAACAGTTTGTATGCTTTCCAAAAACATTAACTTTTAGCCCTGAGAAAACATCTTTAAGTTAAACCAAATTGTACACTGTTATCTTAAAAGCATTAAAGTATTATGGCTGCTATCTCTTATTCACTTCCCATAATTTCAGACTTTACTGTTCACTGAACTGCTTGCCATTGGCAGAATCGTAGCTGATCCAGTTAGAGCCCTAGACTGGGGTTGTGAACCAGCACTCCACCCTCTCAGCTCTTCAAGTGAAGAGCAAACTAAAAAAAAATACTGTAGTAAACTGGAAAGTGGCAGTAATTACAGTTAGATTGGTGCACCCCCCCCAGCAAAAAAAAAAAAGAATGCTTCTACTATTGGCACACCAACCAGGTGGCCAGATGCATGACATCCCCCCTCCCTCCAGCCCCAGCCATTCATGCCCCATTTCTGTGCTGTGCCCCAACCCTCCTTTAACATATTTTATTTAAAGAAAGTATTTCTTCTTTTAAACTGTAGCAAACTGTTTGCTATAAATGTAGCAATAGTTGTTACACTTTATACCTTGTCCTTGTGGAGCACTATAGCGCTTAGATTTTAGTTTGATTTTTGTTTACTTTTAAACTGTACCAAATAGTTTGCTACAATGCAACAAGTAGTTGCTGCAGTTTAGACCTTACACTGAATAACGCAGCACTAAGGTTTGACTGCAAATGCAATACCAGCTTCTAAAATCTGGTATTACATTAAAAGGCGATTGGGACTGGCTGATCATGCTCCCCCAACACTTTGCACCCAGGGCAGTTGCCCCTCTTGCCCCACTCTAGTTACGGTACTGGCCATTAGATCTTTAAATGTTGTATTTCCCTTAGCAAAGAATGCTCAGAACTCTCAAAATTAACTGCTTGAACCTGCAGGCAGCTTGTCTCTATGTAAAAATAGTCAGTACTGAGTCTTTGTAAATTTCATTTAGAGCAGAATGTGCAACTACCTTCAGCTATGGATGACTTGACTACCTCTGAATATTTGGTGATGGAAAAATAAGAAAATATCTTTGCAAATATCTTTGCAAATATAAGAAACTTGTCATTTTTTATGGCTTTCATCATTTTTGTCTTATTTTCAAGCCTACATGTGTTTATAGCTTAAAGAGCATTAATCTAGACATTCACTCTTGTAAAAATGAAGAAAATCTTAATTCTGCACATAATGCATGTACTTTTACACCACATCCCCCCCCCCACCCAGCATATTCACAGTAAACTTGCTTTTGTCAAGCCTTTCTACTGTTGTTATAATTTAAAGATATAGATTCCTTAAAACTAAAAACTTATTTACTTTAATATCTTTGACACATATAACAGTCACTGAAAACTACCCCCACTTTTAAAATACCCATGGCTACACAGTGCACAAAACTGTTTTACAATGTATAACATACAGATGTTATGTGATCCTATCTCGCCTACATTCAATACTGATGGGCTCAGAGCCGATCCCTCGGCTCCGACTCGGCACGCTATGCTATAGAGCGAGGCCTCTTATTGGCTGAGCTATTTCTTATCCCAGGATGCACCACCACTAATCCCCCAGATCTCGTTTGCCGCTTACAAGCTAGGACGTGGTCTCAAACTTGGCTGGGCTAAGTACTGTTTTATTCAGGCTTTTCCTGTCAGGAATTTGCTTATTTTGAACCCAAAAGCTGTTTTAACAGCTATTGTTGTAGTACGAGTGTGTTTATCTAAATCTGTTGAGGAATTAGTTTTTGCGTTAAGGGAAGGTTTCCCGTTTAAGTTAGAGGGGCCTTCCCCTATTTTCTATTTCTAGCATTTTATTTGTGTGTCAAGTACCTGCTTAAGTTAGAGGGTCTTGACCCTCTTTTTTCTGTGTGTTCTGCATATTATTACTGTATTGTTGGTAAAAAAACATTTATTTTAAACTTAGAACTTGCTAGTTTTTGTCTATTATTGTTATTCGTAGAGGTTTGTTAGCATGTCTAAAGAGCATAGACCCTCTGGGTTTAAAAAGTGCACGAGGTGTGGTTATAAAATGTCCATAACGGACGACCACTCCTCGTGCGTTTATTGTTTAGGCGCCAAGCACCTACAAGAGTCATGTAGCGTGTGTCACGCCTTTTCATCAAGAGTCCTCCAGGAGAGGAAGAACAAATTAATTCTAAAAGGGTTGATTATGCCATCCTTCGAGGAGGCTTTATCTTCCTCTTTCTCTCCTTCAAAAAAGAAAAAAGCATCGGCTCTGACCAGTCTGTCGGAACCAACTGCCAAAAAACCTAGGCAGGCTTCTCCATCGGCTCCACGGACTTCGGAGCCGAGGGCGGAACGGTCTGCCTCGATGCCTCCAGTCTCGACCCCTTTGGTTTCGGAGCCGAGGACTGGGACATCGAGAGGCGGGTCACCTTCATCGGCTCCACTGATATTGGAGCCGATGAGGGTTGCCGGCTCAGACTCTTCCCCTAAGTCCTCATCGGCACTGAGGGAAATTGTTTTGAGATCTCCCTCGGAACCGATAGTGATAGAATCCATTCGGAGCCGGTCCCCTAGTCCTATGGAGCCGATGGAGAAATCGGTTCAGATGCGATCGGTGTCATTTAGATCCTCCAAGATGTCTGATTCGGACATCGACAGGGTGCTCCTAAGACTCTTCCAGTCACCGGTGTTTCAAAAGTTAGTTTCGGCTCCAGCCCATTCGGCTTCGGAGCCGATGGTCCACCCTGCTACTATGGTTCCTCCTCCAACAGCCTCGGCACCGTTGGAGCCGGTGCTGGTGGAACCGATGGAGGTTTTAGGGTCGGGCCCGACCCTTACTCCAACTCCGGCTCTTGAGTCGGAGTTCTGTGGACTTCTTCTGTCGGCCCTGGGGGGACGCTTCGGCACTGATGTTTTCGGTCCCAAGCCTTCCTCTCGGTGCGTCGGCTGTGGGAGTGCCATGTACCGTCGTGGCCACGGAGGTGGGACCCTCCCAGGATTCTGGTGGTCCCGCCTTCAGGGCTATGAGGAGTGCGTTAGCCAAATCATCTTTGGCTACCTCCACGGTCTCCCCAGCTCCTTCCCTGCATACCGAGACTGGGTCTTTGGCAGTCCCCCTGTCCTTAGACAGCGGAGCCCCGGGGCCTGAGGTTACCCCCACTGGGGTTTCCCCCCCCTCCTGGAGGTCCTTCTGAAGCTTCTTCAGAGGAACCCCCCAGGAAAAGATCGTGCAAGAGGAAGCACGTTGACTCCCCTGATGAGTCTCTTACATCAGACACTGATCTCGATGATGCAGAGGGGTCCTCTAAGTCATCCTCAGATGATGTCTCCTTTGCAGACATCCTGGAAGCCCTTAAACAACGAGGTGGCTGGCAATCCAAACTCCCTTCTGCTGATGAGTCGGTGTTCCTTAAGGCCTTCGGGGCTCAGCCCTCTGCCTCCTAGGTGTCTCCGCCCTTCGACGAGCTCTTGGACTTGATCTGTCGAAGGGCGTGGGAACACCCAGACTCTGTGGAACCGGTGCCTGCTCGTCCTAATAAGTTCCTGTCAGCACCCCTGGAAAAAGAGTTCCTGACTAAAGGTGTGGCTGTAGATGCTTTGGTGGTGGCATCTGCTACCCAGCAAGATGTAGCAGAGGCTTCGACGTCCGTCCATCCTCCTAATAAGGAGTCTAGGAGCATGGATCGGCAGGTAGCACCCTAAGTTCAGCGGCCTTTACATTAAGGTCCTTGAACTATCTCACGCACTTTACCAGATTTCAGAGGGATCTGATTAAAGAACTTTCCGATACCCTCTTGGGTAACCTGCCTGAGGAGCTTTCCCAGACGGTTGGCTCTCAGCTGGCTACACTGTCGTCCATTTCTAACTCGTCCATGAGGCTCATTTCTTATGCGGCCGGTACAGGCATTGCTCTACGGAGACAAGCCTGGCTCCGCCTGTGTCATTGGAGGCCTTTAAGTCTTCCTTTGCCGACGCCCCCTTTGATGGGTCCTCCTTGTTTGGACCCAAGGTAAAGGACACACTGACCTGCTGCGAGCAAGAAGGTAAGACTTTGACTGCCGTAGGGGCACGATTTTCCACTCCCTTTCGGCCTTATCCCAAGGCTAAAAGAGGAGGGAAAATATGGTTCCGTAGATCTCAGAAGTCTTACCCCTCACAGCAGGACGATCCCCCTTCCAGAGGCAGGGGAGGGGGAAATTCTTCTGGAAGACGCCGTCCCAGAGGTGGCAGAGGCCCTCGCAACACTGGAGACCGCGAGTCCTTTCGTGGCTCTTCAGCCTTTCACAGTCCCTGAGGGATTGCCCGACTGTGCAGCTCCGGAGCCAGTCGGAAGCACCTAAAAGCCTGGGAAGGTATCACTCAGGACCGATGGGTGCATCGAATTATCGCCGGAGGTTACACCATCCCTTTCTCTCACTCTCCACCTCAGTCCAAAAAAATCCCGGACCCGCCACCCAGTCAACGGGAAACTGCAGCCTCAGAAGTTTCAAAGCTGCTGCAAAAAGGAGTCATCCAACCGGTCCCCGCAGACCAGATCGGATTAGGGACTTACTCAAGATTCTTTTTGGTGCCAAAAAAGACCGGGGACTTGAGACTCATTTTGGATCTCAGCATTCTAAACCGTTCAATCAAAAAGTCCAAGTTCTGAATGGTCACCCTACAAACCATTCTCCCATTGCTGGAGAAAGGTGTTTGGATGTGCTCCATAGATCTCAAGGACGCTTATTACCATATCATGGTACATCAAGCGTCCAGGAGACATCTGCGCTTCAGCCTAGGAGGCAGTAATTTTCAGTTCCGCGCGCTGCCCTTTGGTCTCACCACAGCCCCCAGGGTGTTCACCAAATGTTTGGCGGTCGTGACTGCTCACCTGAGAAGTCTAGGATTCCAGGTGTTTCTGTATCTAGACGACTGGCTCCTTACTGCCACCTCCAAGCATCTACTATTGCGGAGCCTACAAGCCACAATATCATTGGGCAATTCCCTTGGAATCACCTTCAATTGGCCAAAGTCTGTGTTGCTGCCATCTCAACGCATAAGATTCATAGGGGTAGAGATAGACTCAAACCGAATGCGGGTCTATCTACCTACAGACAGGATACAAACCATACAGGCTCAAGTTCGAGCCTTACTTCCCAGATCCAAAGCCCCAGCCAGAATGGTCCTGCAGCTATTGGGATCCATGTCCGCCACGGTTCTTCTAGTTCCCCTGGCAAGGTTGCACATGAGAATTCTCCAGTGGCTTCTTTCAGCTCAGTGGTCCTTTCAGGAACTCCCTCTCAGTCACCTCATATGGATCACGGAAACCTGCAAACGGGACCTTCGCTGGTGGCTAGTGCCCTCCAATTTGGATTAGGGACGACCCTTTGTTCCACCTCCTCCTGCGGCCACTTTGACCACGGACGCCTCCCAGATGGGGGCATTCCCTGGGCAGGTCAGTCCAAGGCAAATGGCACCCAGAAGAGACCCTACTTCATATCAACATCCTAGAAATGAGGGCGGTGCTTCTGTCCCTTCAAGCCCTTCACGATTACCTCCCTCAGGGCGTAATTGCCGTTCACTCAGACAACATGTCAGTTGTCTGGTACCTGAACAAACAGGGGGGGACCAGATCCTATCCTCTTTGCAGAGAGGTCATGAGAGTTTGGGAATGAGCAGTGTCGACCAAACGCTTTCTAGTGGCTACTCATATTCCGGGCAAGTCCAAAGTGATAGCCGACAGACTGAGCAGAACCATCCTCTCTCCTCACGAATGGTCTCTGAACACTACAGTTGCAAATCAGATTTTCAGCAAATGGGGAGTTCCGTGTTGCAACCTCTTCGCGACTCCACTGAACGCGAAGTGCAAAAAGTTCTTCTCCCTCACCCCGGCTCCGGGGAAGAGCCCCAGGGACTCACTAGTCCGTCCTTGGCCCTCCAGCTTGCTTTATGCCTTCCCCCCAGTTCCTCTTCTTCCCAGGGTGATCCAAAAGGCATCTCTCTTGGGGAGCAAAATGATCTTACTTGCTCCTTACTGGCCTCGTCAAGTATGGTTCCCCTATCTTCGGAAATATGCTCTGGAAGGTCCATGGTTCCTGGATCAGATCCCAGACCTTTTGGTTCATCAGTCGGGACTATTCCACCAGTCCCTACACACCTTGAAATTGACGGCTTGGCTCCTCCTCTTCCGACGATAGTCAGGAGTCATACATTGGATCCAGAAGTTGTACACATTTTATCTTCCCACAAGTCTGCTACAAAGAAATTGTATTCTAGCAAATGGAAAAGATTTGCTATTTGGGCTCAACTCCGGGGCCTGGATCCCATCACTATTCCTGTTTCAGAAGTACTGAAATTTCTAACTTCTCTTTTCAATCAAGGCTCTTCAGTCTCTACCATCAATGTTCAATTGGCAGCTATTTCCAATTTTCACGAATCTATAAACCCACCTTTAATGAGCAACAGATTGTGTAAGACCTTCTTGAAAGGTGCTGCGCTTTTAAGACCTCCGATTTCTCATCCTGCTCCTCCATGGGATCTCGATGTGGTGTTACGCGCCTTAACTTCCTTCCCCTTCGAACCGGCAGCGACATGTGATTTAAAATTTCTATCGTGGAAGACTGCCTTTCTGGTGGCAATTACTTCTGCCAGAAGGGTTTCAGAGCTTCAAGCTTTGTCTGTGAAACCTCCGTACTTGGTTTTTCACAAAGACAGGGTATCTCTCAGGCCAAATCCATCTTTTGTCCCTAAAGTTTGTTCCAGTTTCTGCCTACAACAATCATTAGAACTTCCAGTCTTCTTTCTAAGTATTCTAACAAAGCGGAATTCATATTCCACACATTAGATGTCCACAGGCAGTTGCATTTTTATTTAGATAGGACCAAACAAACAAGGAAAACAGATCAGTTGTTTGTATCCTTCGCGGACAATAAATTGGGCAAAGCCGTCACAAAGGTCACTATTGCCAAATGGATCAGGGACTGTATTACTCAAGCTTATTCTTATTCTAATAAAGAGCTTACCACCTCTGTCAAAGCTCATTCTACAAGGGCTATGGCTACTTCGGTAGCATTTCATTCTAAGTTTGCCATTAGTGACATTTGTGCTGCGGCTACATGGTCTTCCCCGCACACTTTCATTTCCCACTATAAATTGGATGTGGCATCTAGAGGAAGAGCTTCATTTGGTTCCACAGTGCTCAGGAGTGTTTTCCAATGAGCCACCCAGGATTTAGGTGCTAGGGACGCTGTCCCATCAGTATTGAATGTAGGCGAGATAGGATCACATAACATCTTTTAGTTATGTACTTACCATAACTTTAGATGTTTGGGATCCATCTCTACATTCTAATAACCCACCCTCCTTCCCCCTGCCTTGGAGATCAGAGGATATCAGAAGGTCCGAATCCTGTTGTTTCATCTTGAAACATCTAACAATGTTATATAAACAAGTTGTGCATGTGTGCATGAATGCAGACAAACAAGATCTGGGGGATTAGTGGTGGTGCATCCTGGGATAAAAAATAGCTCAGCCAATAAGAGGCCTCGCTCTATAGCATAGCGTGCCGAGTCGGAGTCGAGGGATCGGCTCCGAGCCCATCAGTATTGAATGTAGGCGAGATGGATCCCAAACATCTAAAGTTATGGTAAGTACATAACTAAAAGTTTATGTCATGAAATGTTTTATACAGATACTAATAAGACAAAAATGATTTTACTTGCACAGATATTTTCACCTTTAGTGACCTTCTAAACATTAATATCATAAAGTGGGGTATATACTTGACAATCCAGCCACAAGTTTAACAAACTCAACAAAAGTCCAGTGGTTCTTATTCACTTTTTCTTGCAAAACCAAATTTCGCAAATGAGATTGATGCTTTATAGTCTCCCTTTTTCACTAATTTCAATGTTGCTTTTCTTCTTGTTCATATCTATCTCCCAACACCATACTCTGTTTCAAGTCCAGGGTACTCCTGATTCTTCTAGTTACCTCCTGTGCTTGTTTTCTGTCTCTCAGGCATTTTTATTTGGAACATTAGAAGAGGTTTCACTGGCAAAGTCTCTCTATGAGCAGTATTATCCAAAGAATGAGAAACAGATTCCCCCTCTTTTTGCTGGTTCACTTTTTTTGCACGATAAACTTTATTTCCTCCTTAGCCGGCTTCACATCTAAACATTTCTTTGGGCCTCCAGGAAATCATGTTCTGAAGACAGCTGGTGTGCAGTGAATAATCATTTTCTACAAATACTCTGTCACCTACAAATTTTAATACTTCTGCTACAATTTTGTCAGGATCAGTTCTTTCTGCTGATTGACTCTTTTCTAATACATGTCTTGGCTGCTTTCTCATGTTCAGGTTTGGACTATACATTCACTGTCCTTTCCAGTGAGCAAATCCTACTGTAGAATACTAGTCCAGTTGCTTATTTGTGTTTTCATAAAATTAATGCAGTATTATCCTTCCAGATTCTCATGGTTTCTCTACATGCTCTGTCTTCTAACTACCATTTTTTTGAAAAAGCTCTTTTTGAGAAATCTCAGACAGCCTTTTCTTCATTTCTTCCTCTTGATTTTTGTAGTTTTAGCTGTTCATCTGAATAACTAGTTGAAACTTATTTATATTTCTAGGCTTTTGTTATTTGAGTTGGTATAGTCCTTCATTTTTATTTGCTTTCATCACCTGTGAGTTCAGTTGATTTATTTTTTTCTCTATAAATTGCTGGAAGCCATCTCTTGTACCAAAGCTAAAGCTTGAACAGCTACAGGTTTCTCCCAGACAGTTTTTTTCTCTCCACCTTTTCTGATTGACTTTCTTTCTGGTTCTCAATTTTTTTTCTGTGCTGGCAGCAAGGCAGTGTGCTTATTGGTCAGTAAATTAATTTTACTCAAGCTGACAATAACACTGGCTGTTGTCTCTGTTTCTTTTTTCACACTGAGAGAGTTGAAATTAAGTTGTTAAGTCTGTTTGTGGCCAGGTCAATTTCCAGGTGTGTTTTGATGATGTGGGGTGAGTTGGGGGAATGAGAATGACTGGCTGTGTTGACAAACGTGTCATCAGCATAAAGGAGGATTGCAAGTTTTGGCATGTCAGAAGTTTATAAAAGGGAGGACTCTGTGTAAGGGAGGTGGAACCCGAGTTTGATTTTTTTAAATATATTAATTTGTTAATAAGGTAAAGTGAAATGCCCATCATGAACCATTTTCAGCCATGAACCAGGTCTCAAGAGCAAGGATAAATGCAATATGTGTGGACACATTATAGTAGTAAGTCAAACAGCATATTTTGGAGAGGTGGAGAAACTGAAGTACCAATAGAAAACCCATACTGACTAAAGAGATAATATGCAAATTACACACAGACAGCAACAGAAATCAGAACTGAATTGTATACCCTGCAGCTGTGAGAAAGTGGTCTTTACCACTGAGCTGTGATGCTACCTAATTGTCACAGAGAAAGATATGTCTGAAAGGTATTTTGTGCTTTGCTTTGAAGCTGACAGGATATTGAAAAGCAATGCATGATCAACCAGTTCAAAGCTTTTGTAGGATCAGTAAATAAAAGTATATGTTGGGGTTCTTTTGTATCCATATTGATCAGTTTATCATTTGTGAGTATCCAGAGAGCTGCAGTGATGACTATAGCTGTCCGCCAGCCATGCTTTTATCTGGAAGGGGTTTCATAGGATTTCTTGTTTGATGTGAGTTGAGAAAACAAAAGTTTTTCTAATAGCATGCTTAAAGTGGTGAGGATGGAAAATGATCTGACATTTAAAGTGAAGAAAGGTTTGGGTACCTTGGGACTGAGTTTAACTGTGTATTTTTCTGTAATGTGAGCATGGTGTTATGACATATTGACAGGTTAAAGATATGTTGGTATTGGACGAAAATGTGCTGATAGGTTAATTAACTGGTATGAAAAAGTTATAGCCCAAGGGCACATCATTTATATTTTTTCAAGAGGGGTTTTACATTAATTTCTCATTATAGAACACAAAATGATGGGATAAAAGTGGCAGGATGGGTGTTGGTGGTGACTATTGAGTTGAGGTGTGAGAAGACTTTAAAGAAAGTGGAGACTGATATGGGTCTGTTACTGGCATATGTATAATCCATAGGTTTAGCATTTATTTTGAAGAAATATCCATTGAAAAGGATAACTTTTCTCCAGAATTGCTTTGACTAAGAAAGAAGAGCAGATTGCTTGGTCTTTGAGAAGGAAGCCTTGCATCATCGAATTATTTATTTTTTCAGTGGAGTTCTGTGGAATCTCTTGCATGAACTGGAGTTATGAGGCTGTTTCCATTTGGCCTGGGCTTGGTCTCTTGAGTTTTAGAAGTGCTTTTAATTGTTTTGTTAGTTGTCTGCTTTGTTTGTGTTAATGAAGCCCAGTAATTAATGGAAGCATTTATTTTTGGAACATTGTGAGAATATTTAAAGAGAATCTGCTACCTGGTTAGGGACTTGAAAATGAAGAATTGGTGATGGTAACCAGTCACTGGTTGCTAGATGGGTTTATAACAGGTCAGTATGTATATATTTTTTTCTCAGACTGATGTATGAAGATTATTGTAATGGGATGTTTTGCATTACATATGGTAATAGTAATTGCAACTGGAGTGGTTGCTCAGGGTCAGAGGGTGAATTTTAACAGCTGTGATGTTATGGATATTGGCAGTTAGAAGATCAAGTAAGAAGTAATTGCTGGTTTTAAAGTTAGGACTACTTGAATCTTGACCCATATGTACCGTATTTCCCCGAAAATAAGACCGGGTCGTATACTCTTTCCCCCGCCGAAGTATGCATTAGGGCTTATTATCAAGGGATGCCTTATTTACCCGCACCGTACAACAATCTACCTTTATTCATTTATTAATGAACACAAATCGACATTTATTAATGAACACAAATCGACATTTATTCTTGTACAAAAATTGACGTTTATTCATGTACACAAATTGACATTTATTTCATACTTTTCTGTTATTGGACAACAGTTCTAGGTAACGCGTTAACATTTGTGTTAGAATTCTACATAAACAGTGCAACAAACATTTCAACTTTAGAATATCTGCACCTTGGCTTTCACAGTTGTTCAAATACAGTCATGTCATCTTCTGGAACATTGTCATAAGTGTCCAACCCCCGAATTTCAGCCTGAATTTCTTGTGACTCCATTTCCTGTAGAACCATTGGCCCCAATCTGTCATGCCTAGCAATAGAGCTGTCCTTAAATGAGCACTGCTTGTCCAAGTAGCCAGCTTGTAGTGCATTGGCAACACAGCTGTCAGTGATTTTATCCCATGAATTTTTTGGGTCAATATTACCAGAGCGAAACTCCTTTTGAGCGAATACCAAAACACTGACACGTATTGCGCGAACCGCGAGAATACCGAACGCACTAAACCGCGAAATTTTAAATCTCAAACTGTCATAGTCGGCCAACCCCACCACCCGCTACATACCACCTACCCAAACAAAATAAATAAATCACATACATACACTAACCAAACCCTACTTCTAACCCTTAAGTAAAGCACCAAAACCCTACTTCTAACCCTACACTAAACCCCACATACACAACTATCTATGCACTATCCTTAACCCCTCCCTAACCCTAAGGTCTGTAACTGCCGCACACTTCCCCTACGAAAATATACACAAACAAAATAAATAATCCACATACATACATTTAACAAAACCCTACTTCTAACCCTTCACTAAATCTTACATACATTAACTATATATGCACTCACCTTAACCCGCACCCTTACCCTAAGGTCCTTAACTATCGCACACTTACCTTATGGAGATATACCATAGACGGGCCAACCATGGTAATTCAACATTTCCAAATTCGCAGTTTTGGACATTCGCTGTAATGCCGGTTTGCGCAATATGTGTCGACGTTTACAGATTCTCTTAAACAGACTTTCGCTCTCGTAATAGGGAACTGAATTTTTCACCCAAGTCAACACCTCTTGCAGACTAGGCTTCACAAAGTTTCCATGCTGATTTCTCTCCATTCTATTTTCAATGTAGACATTGAGTTCCATGCGCAAATGGTCCTTGAATGGCAGGTTTATTGCAATATCAAGAGTCTGGAGATAGGCAGTCATTCCTGCGGGAATCATTATTTGATCTATTCTTCTCTGTGCAAGGAATTTCTTCATTTCTTTAGCGCAGTGAGTGCTGGCTGAATCCCAGACTAGCAGACCTCTTTCGCCACCTCGCAAAACAAGTGGCAGCATTACATCGACCCACTTCCTTATAGCTGCTTGTGTGCACCAGGCTTTTTCGGTTTCAAGAATGTAAATGCCTGAAACACGCTCAGTCTTATCTTTCTTGCCCTTACTAATGATTAGAGGTGGGGTTTTCTTTCCATCTAGATGAATTGCCAAACTACAGGTAACACGTGCACTCTTGTAATCAGTGGAGGGAATGTAGATTGACGAGGCACCCCTCTGATCAATTGTTGTTTGAGATCCTTGGCCCATAAACACTGCAGTTTCATCCATAGCAATCATGTTGGAGAGTTGGTATACAGAAAAGTCAATGCCATCAACAAAGGACTTGAATGCCAGTGCACGTTTAATAACTTCAGTATCTTCCAGCTTGAACAGTATTGTTGATCTTCTTTGAGACAGTTCATATCGCTGAAGGAAGCCATCCAGCCAATGTTGTGATGCTTTGAATTCTTCTGGGGATATTTCTAACTGTGGTGCCATTGAAAGGGCAAATGCTTGAATATAAGCCCTGTGCATGACCATAGCCTTTGCTCTCCTGTTTGCAATCCACTCACAGATGATGTCTTCCAACTCAGGAAATAATGGTTGCCAACCTGATCCATACTTGCACTTCTTAGCATTTCCCTCGTCAGCCTGTTAACTGAGGTTATCATATGCTGCACTCCATTTTCGGACCATTCAGAGATCTAACTTCTTCTCTTTGCAGAAAGCTGTCAATTCTTTTCCTGGGAGTCCTCCATGATTCCTTTCTTGTACTCGATGGAATAGCTCTTTCTTTTTGCACTCATCTTGTCTTGGGGGGGTTAATTGAAGACTTACGAGATGGGAGGGACAACACAAAATGGCACCGGTTAAGAAGAGAAGACACACCCACAGCCGTTCATTATCAAGTGCATGCCCTTTACGCATGTTGTCTGTACTTTGACTAATCAAAGTACACCTGTCAGTGTTTATAGACCAAGGATCTCAATTGTCAAGTGTGAGTGATGATTAGGGTTACAGTAAGAATTGTGGAGGACTCCCAGGGAAAGAATCTTACGACTTTCTGTAAAGAAAAGAAGTTGGGTGTCCGAATGGTCTGAAAATGGTGAGCAGAGTACGATAACCTCAGTCAACGGGTGTCAATAATATTATTTTATAATTCAACACGTCTGTCGTGTGTTGTTGACGATCTTAACTAGGGCTTATTTTTGGAATAGGTCTTATATCATGACCACCCTGGAAAACCATGCTAGGCCTTATTCTCTGGTTAGGTCTTATTTACAAAGAAATGTGGTAATATGCTGTGGTTAACAAGGAATTAATTTAATTTAATGTGTGTCTTATTTAAAAGGACCAAGTGCATTCATGTTAAAGTCTCTTAGTATAATATGGTCATTAAACGGGGTTGAGCCATTCAGTATTTCCAAAATTAGGCATTTTTCTGAGGTTATTCATAGGTGTGTACAAGGCTAACGACCACTGGGGCTTTTATAAGCCTAGCCATGCGAGCCAGATCTATCCCATGAATTACTGTGCCTTTGAAGGTTTTTTAAAAGGTGTATGTTAGTTAGGGCACGATTTAACGTCTGTCTCTGTCCATCAGAGACATAGGTGTCAGACCAGGGTTGAATTTTGATTTCACATCCTCTGATCTAGGTTGTGCTTGAACAGGGTTAGGGAAGGGCTATACTTCATATGGATCAGAAGCTTAGTCCAGAGAATGGGGATTCTCAGAGATGCATAACTGTCCCTCCAACAAGTCCTCCTATTTAAGTTGCAAGCAAAGTTTAAATCCATAGATGTAATAGTTCTGGTGCTGTTTGTTTTGCAACTATCCAAAAGGTCCCTCAGAGTGGGATACAAGAATGCCTTAAATGCCGGGCATAAATTGCCTCTTAGCAGTCTGTAGGAAACAGTATAGAGATGGGGCTTTGGGGTGATCTGCATAGGACATTTTACTTGCATCCTGTATTCTTTTTGTGAGGAACCACTGTGAACATTTCATTTGTTGCATGTGCCTGGTCGGGTACATAATGAAGGGAGCATTATATGCAATGATAGGACTGATGAGGGCTAAGTACAGTGGCATGATGGCTTCCTTGGCCTAGATGCCATGCCCTTACTTATAAGCTGAGTGACATAGAATGATTTTTTGGCCTGCTTAGATGCATGTTGGTTAAAAATCAAGTTACTATCTACACGAGTCCCAAAATCCATGATTATTGTGTATATTTTTAGGGGTATTTTGTTAATGAGGTAGTTTTCTTGGATGACCAATTTCCTAGAAGGCACTATTATGCATTTTTGGCATTGAGTTTTAAGCCATGTCTTTGGTACTGGTCATTTGTGTGTGTTAGACCTTCCTGTAAGATGTTAATATCTTGGGGGGTGTCTATGCTAGTTTTCAGTCATCTGTAGACTTGGTAAGCCAGAGGCCCATGACATGAGCCTTGACTTCTGAAAATTAGATGCCAAAGAGGAGTGAACTTAGCACAGAGTCCTGGGGAACTTCACTTGTGATTGGCCTCTTTTTGTGGAGGTGGAATGTTCAGTCCTAACTTTCTGAGTTATGTCTGTGAGCCAGCTGCTTATCCAGTGGGTTGCATAGTGGTTTATATCTAATTCCATAAGGTTGTTTATAATGCCTAAGTAGGATTTGTATTAAATGCCTTAGGTAGGTCAGGGTATAAGCATACAACATTTTGCTCTCACCTATAGCCTCAGTGACCTTCACAAAGAAGTCCACCTGGTAGATTAGGCAAGACCTGCCTTTAACAAAACCAAACTGAGTTGGGTCCAGTGTCTGAAGGTTTCCTATGTCATTGTTAATCATTTCTACGATAATTCTTTCCATGAATTTACATATGAGATTAGTCAGACTTTTGTGCCTGTAGTGCCCAAGATCCATTGATGGTCCACCCTTCCTCAGAAAGATGACCACTGCATTCTTCCATTTGCATGTCACAGACTGTGTGCAGGCTATGGCTGAATGGTGACACCAGTGGCCCTGATGGGTTATATTTCTTGCTATTTAGGAGGCATCCTGAGATGTTATTGGGGCTTATCAAAGTGTATTCTTGGCCTTAGAGAGCACATCTAAGACCTGCTTCCAACTGATAATTGGAGGGGTTATGTTAGATGATATTTTCTGTGGGGCAGCTGGAGGTGAGAGAAGGGTATAGTTGGAGCTGATTTTGTCCGCCAGAAGATTTGCTATATCTCTGGGTTCTGTGAACTTTGCTCCATTTACCAGCAGTTCAACACACTGTCTTTCAGGTTTTAAACATAGCTAAAGAAGGTCTTATGGTTGTACTTGGATCCTGGGTCACTGTGTTTACTTCAAGATTTGCTTTGTTGTACTTAATTAGTCCTCTTCATTTTCTATTCCGTTTGATGAGAGAGTTTCTGTCCTTTTTGGTGCTGCACTTACTAATTTAAGCTATGACTTTTTTGCTATACACCCAGTTTAATTTTAGATTTCACCAGGGTGGTTTGTTTTTTGAGTTAATTTTAGGCTTGCATCTGGTAGGCACGTCAACCTCTATGCCGTCATTGGCATGTTTGTACAGAGCTTCTGGGAATAATTATCTGGGTTTTGAGAGGCTTGAAATTTTGACAGGTTGCTACTTAATAAAATATAGTTTGCCTTGGAATAGTTTCTAACTTTTACAAGGTTTTGCTGGGACTACAGAATTGATTCTTATTTTTGAAGGAGCCTGCATTATGGTCTGACCTTACCAGAGTGGACATGACGGGGTAGGGGGGTTGCAGCATTCTCCCATATTTGTGAGCACCAGGTCCAATATGTTTGGATATCTAGTCGGCATATGCAGTAACTTGTCCAAACTGTTTCTGCTTGCAAAGTCTAGCAGTCACTGGACCTGAAAAAATTGGGGTTGGTTATGATTCCCAGTTGATAAAGGGATAATATTCCCCCATGAGTATGGTATTTGGATGAATGGTGAGTATATCCAAAAGGTCTAAGTATGAGCTAGGAGTTTCATGAGACATAGAGGGTGACCTGTAGCTTGCTAGGATATGGTTTGGGACTTTGTCTATGATAATCTTGATGTGGAGAAACTCCACTGTTCTCATCCTATTTAACCAACCTAGAGATATGCTTGCTGTTGATGATACCTACATCTTTAGTCCCTGTCTTTGCAGTTGCTGGTCTAAAGATATGGAAGGCTTCTCTCTGTGGCTTTAACCCATGCCTTGGTAACTGCATATTTAGCTGCATTCTCCAAGGTGTGCAGAGCTTTGAGGGAGTGGATCTTCTTGTTTAGACTCCTGACTTTGAGCAATGACACTTTTAGAGTTCCTTGGGTATATTTTGCTATGTTGGAAGGTTTGCCAATTTGGCATTACCTGAAAAGGCTCTGTGGGAAAGGATAATGTTTTACCCCATATTTGAAAGCCTATAGGGGACAGGTGTAGACCATCCTTGGCAAAGCAATGTGGTTTGCTAACTATGTCCTCCTATGGGGTCTATATTACAAGTTTGAAAACCTGTTTCAGTGAATACCACAACACCAACATACATAGCCTGAACCACGAATATGCTGAACCCCCTAAAATGCGAAATTTAAAATATCGAATCATTATAGTCGGCCAACACCACCATGCGCTACATACTACGTACCCAAACATAATAAATAAAACACATACATACACTAACCAAACCCTACTTCTAACCCTACACTAAACCTTACATAGATTACTATCTATGCACTTACCTTAACCCGCACCCTAACCATAAGCTCCGTAACTATCGCACACTTATCCTACACGTATATACCCAAACAAAACAAATAATCCACAACTAAACCTTACATACATTACCTATGTATGCACTTACCTTAACCTGCACCCTAACCCTAAGGTCCATAACTATTGCACACTTACGTTACAGAGCTGTACTGCAGATGGGCCAACCATGATAGTTCGACATTTCATGTTTCACGGTTTTGGACGTTCGCCGTTACTGTAGTTTGTGCTATAGGTGTCGCTCAATTCCAATTCGCTGAAACAGGTTTTCGATCTTGTAATATAGACCCCTCCTATGCTGACATATATTGTACCCCCTAGAATAACACCAAAAACTAAGCCAATTATTAATGTCAGTCATCTTCTGTTCTTATTGTGACATCATCCTTGGTGAAGGTAGAGTGCTTCTCAATGCTAGGCACATACCAGCCTGTGGCAAATAGTTTGAGAGTTCCATAATGCCTCTGTTCATATAGTGTAAGGAGGTAATGTATTGGGTCATTTGCACCTATATAGCCTGTGATTGAATCATACTGTTACCTGTGGTGCAGTGACTTGAGTGCATGCATAATTTGGTGGATCCTGGCTCCTGATAGTCCACTGACCATTATTTTCTCCTTGTTCAACCTGGTGAGTGGGGCATCAGTATCTCTTACAATGGAGTCCCCTATAACTAGAGTCCTAAGATATGTATTGGCTTGCCTTTTGGGCTTGACAGTTGAGGCTTCACTGGGTGTTGCTGGTTGTCACTGAACATTAAACAATAGGTACATTATCACAATATACCCATATCCTTCAAACTGGCTGCAGAAAAATTTGGAAAATCCATATCCGTAATGCAAGGTCCTTTATTTGGTGAGTTCCAAGGGTGTGGTTCATGAACAGTTAATAGTGGGCTGACTAAGGGTGCATGTAGAGATAGAGACTAGACAAGGCTATATAATACTAAATTTAAGGGATAGTGCTCCTCAGTACACATACTAGCTGCTTTATACTACTGAATATACAAACAATTGCTTTACACTCATCAAGTTTGTAGTACACTATCAGAGGTGGTTTTATGGGAGAAATGTATTTTCTAGGTGTCTATGTCTATACAGAGCACTTCTAACCAGTGCTGCATGATGGGCATTAGGGCACAGACATGCCAAATTTATACAGGCACTTAAAACACAGAAAACTGACTTCTAAGTTCTATGGCCAGAAAAACAACTATACTTACTGTTTTCTTATGTGTTTCTCAACTCAGATAGACCAGGCTACCACCTGTCCCAGTAGATGGACTTTCTCAGTCCTCTTAATGTAAAAAAACATAAAAAAATTAATGCCACCACAAAACGACTTAAACTATCAAGCAAGGCAAATTCAAGTATTGGACACCTTTTAAAATTATTTTGAAGTGCACAATCAGCTAATAAAGCAACAACTCTCTAAACAATTAACTGAATTGCAGGACAATAAAATAAAATTCTTACCTGATAAGGATGGAACAGGATCAATTCAGGGCCCTCTCTGAATGTGACTAGGTTGTGAAGCACATGGGATATCTGGGAAAATGAACAGGAGACAATTTGTAATAAACGAGGTTTACTCAAGAGCTATCCTGTTTTGATGGATGGGCATTCATAGGTTCATAGGTTGATAATAGGCTACCTGCCGTAGGGCATTTATAAGCCTAGCCAGAGTGTGTTTGGCTTTCACCACCCTTTTAGATTAGTTGACTGTGCCTCTGTATAGTAGGTCACAGAAGGTAGCCCTTTTAATGTTAGTTTACTGTACCTCTGTCAAGCAGGGACACAGAAGAGATCCCAGGGGTAAACTTATGATCTCCGATCTACTCGTCAAGTTTTCTCTTGAAGAGGGTCAGTGAGGGGCTCTGCCTAACATGGATTGGGATTTTGTTCCAGAGTGAGGGGAGCCTCTGGGATATGAATCTGTCCCTCCAGCATGTCCTATTTATTTCTGTGCTGAGGTTCAAGTCCCTGGAGCGTGTAGCTCTAAGGGATTTGGATTTCCTGAGGTGAAGCATGTCCATTAATTCTGGGTTGGACATGGCTTTATACGTTAGACACAGATCGCCTCTGAGTAGGCAGTACGCAACTGAGTAGAGCTGGAGTTTCTTTAGCCGAACTGCATAGGGCATCTGTTTGAGCCCCTTGATCCTCTTGGTGAGATACTTTTGGAGTCTTTCCAGTTGCTGAAGGTGTCGGGTAAGGTACATCCCAAACGGGACATTGTACTCAATTATGGGCCTGATAAGTGATGAGTAGAGTGGCACAATGACCTCTCTTGATCTAGATGTGAACCCTTTCATGATAAGATGGGCTATATAGAAGGTCTTTCTAACCACTTTGGCAACCTGATTGTCAAAGGAGAGATTGCTATCTACTTGGGTCCCCAAGTCCCTAATTACTCCTTCCATACTTAGTGGATTACCACCTATGTGTTAATTTGTGGGCACTTTGTTTTTCCCAAAGGGGATGACTATGCACAATTAATTCTTCCGTAGTAAATGGATTACCACCTATGTGGTAATTTGTGGGCATTTTGTTTTTCCCAAAGGAGATGACTATGCACTTTTTGGCATTTAGCTTTAGGCCATGGCTCTGGCACCATTTATCCGTCTCTGTGAGGCCCTTTTGGAGGATGCTTGTGTCAGCCGGAGAGTCGATTACAGCACCCAGTTTGCAGTCATCTGCGAACTTGATCAGCCATAGTCCACCCGTGTTAGCCTGTACCTCGGAGAAATATATACCGAACAAGAGAGGTCCCAGGACTGAGCCTTGTGGGACACCACTTGTAACTGGTTTAGAGTCTGACATGGCACCTGCTATTCTGACCATGTGGGTTCTATCCCTGAGCCAGTTTGCAATCCATCTTGTGACATAGGGGTTGATATTTAAGCTGGTGAGTTTATTTATGATGCCCGAGTGGGGTATTGTGTCGAAGGCTTTTGCGAGGTCCAGGTAGGCTGTGTGAACTACCTTCCCTTCATCTGTGGCTTTGGTAACTGTTTCAAAGAAGTCGACCAGGTTCAAGAGGCAAGATCTGCCCTTAACGAAGCTGAATTGGGTAGGATCCAGTGTTTGGAGGTTCCCAATGTCTTTGTTTATGATTTCCATGATGATACGCTCCATAGCTTTGCAGACCAGGCTAGTCAGGCTTATAGGATGATAGTTTCCGGGGTCTTTTGTGGCACCACTTTTGTGGAGTGGGACCACTGTTGCTGTACGCCATTCCTTGGGTACATATCCTGTAGTAAGGCTGAGATTGAACAGTGACTTTATATGAGGGTTTAGTTCTTCTTAGAGCTCATGCAAGACGCAGCCTGGGACACCGTCTGGTCCCATTGATGCTGTATTTTTTTGCTTTGGAGAGGGCAGCTCTCACCTGTGCATCTGTGATCTCAGGAAGGCTACACTCTGTTGGGATAGACATTTGCTCTTTTGGGGGGGAAGGGGGAGAGAAGTTTGCACTGAACCTTTCTGCCAGGATGTTGGCAATGTCTGTGGGTTCAGTGTATTTTTTGTCATTTTGCACTAACTCAGAGCATATCTGGGAGTTGCCTCCCAGGTTTCTGACATAACTAAAGAAGGCCTTGTGATTATCTTTAGTGTTTTGTGCAATTTTTCTTTCGAAGCTGGCCTTAGATGATTTTATGAGGGATTGTAGTTTCTTGCTAGTACTGATCAGTGATGCCTTTCCTTTTTGGGATTTTGCTCTGTCATGTAGTAGCTTTCTCCTTTTGTTGTATAGCTTATTTATGGCCGGGATCCACCAGACAGGTCTCCTGCTTTGGAGGAGTGAGTCTTGGTTTTATTTGGGATAGCATGCTCCATGCATTCCTGCAGGTGTCCATACAATGCTTTTGTGAAGGATTCTGCATTTTGGGCTGTATTTTCCACTAGCCGGGGGCTTTGAAGGATTCCACCTCAGTTTTGAGAAGTGTGAAGTTTGCTTTTGAGAAGTTCTTCACCGTGGTTTCCTTGGCTAGGGGTGGGGATGGAATATGGATGTCCAGTGAGATTTGTTTATGGTCTGATCTTACCAATGAGGGGTATACCTCTGGTGTGGAACATAGAGACCCCATGTTGGTGATGACCAGATCCAATATGTTTTCCCCTCTTGTGGGAGTGGTGACCAGTTGTTCCATAGCATTTGAGTTTATAAATTCTAAGAACCGTTGGGCGAGGGTGTTTGGGCTTGAGTAGTTTTCCCAATTGATGTTTGGGTAGTTGAAGTCACCCAATATAATAGTGTTTGGAGAGACCTTCATATTCTCCAGTGTTCTCAGGAAAGCCGAGTGAGGTTCCTGTGTTTGGGAGGGTGGTCTGTAGCAGGCTACAAACTGAAAGGCAGTTCTTCCCACTGTTAGTTGCACATGGATGGTCTCTGATGCTTCGTGCAGTGCCACTAACCTGGAGGTGCGGGTATCTTTGATAAATATGGATACTCCCCCTCCTTTTGTGGTTCGGTCCGAGTTTTGGGGCCAGAAAGCATGGTATGAAGTATAACCTGTTAGTGCTGGGGTGCTCTCGGGAGCCTTGAACCAGGTTTCTGTTACTGCACAGATATCAATATTCTCCATACTGAGGAGAGTCTCGAGTGCATGCATCTTGAGGTTTAGACTTCTGGCGTTGAGCAGCATTACCCTTAGTTCTTTTTTCTTTTTGTTGTCTATGGGGGTGGGTTTGTCTTTTGAGCCTTGCCTAAAAAAGGCACTATGGGGGAGGCAAGAGCCTTTGCCAGTATTCGAAAACCCAGGGGTGAGCTCGACAAGCCACTGGACCCCTTTGAATGACACCAATACTTTAGCCAGTTGTTAAAATTGATCATTTTGTCTTTATACTGTGGCATAATTCTTGGTGAGGCTAAGATGCTACTCAAGGTCAGTGTCATACTGGCCTGGGCTACATGATCAAAGAGCTCCTCTACGTCTTTTTTCATGCAGTCCAGGGAGGTACGTCTCAGGTCATTCACACCAGCATGGACAATGACGGGGTCATATTTGTACTTGCTTTGGAGTGACCTGAGTGCTTGTGTTATGTGGCGGATCGTGGCACCCGACAGGCAGCTTACAGTAACCTTCTCCTTGTTCAGCCTGGTGAGTGGGACGTCAGTGTGTCTGACAATAGAGTCACCTATTACAAGTGTATTAGGTGTGTTGTTTAGCCTTAAGGGCTGTGACTGTGTGGCACACTGACTTTGTGAGCTATGTGCTATGTGGATATTGTTTTGTGGTAGGTGTTGCTTGGATGTCTGCTTTGGAGGTCTCTGCTGCTTAGGCAGATTTTTATTTAGAGCCTCCGAGTATGTTTTCGTGTGTTTATGTGTTTGGTTTGCTGATGCGATAGGTCTATGTGAGACTGGATTTGTGGTGTGTGTGGTTACCTTCTCCTCCTGACAGGCTGTACCAGTACTGGGTTGAGAGAGCTTAGCCTCCAGTTTGGCTAAATAGTTGCATCTCTCACATATATTTGAGCTTGTTGGGAGGAGGAGAGGGTGGTCTGTATACATAAGGCAGTTGTAACATTGCCTCAAGATTCCCAGATTCACCAGGTGGACTGGAGAGTAAACTCGAAACTGACCTTTGGACATGCCTGAATAATATAGGGAACTACTTATTGACTGATCAGAAAGAACCAATAGGGGGCAAGTGCTTAGAAGGAGTATAAGAGGATGTAGTGCTTTAGTTTGTGTTTACCTATGAGATTACTTATACGAGCAAGTGCAGGGCTTTAGAATGAAAGTAGAGTGCTTAATTAGAGATTTAGAGCAGTTCTAAGGGAAAAAGTGAAGAGCAGACTTCGTGGAGCCGGGAATAGTTTATAAATTACAATATTATAGATCTATATAAATCAGTGGTTAGGAAAAGTACTTAAATAGCTTACACAACAGATAATAGCCATGACAGAGGGTAGGGTGAGACTTTGAGGTAGAAATCCAGAAACACAGCCTTTTAAAACTGCAAAAGGAAAAGAGTAAGAAAGTTGTGGAAAAATTCATGCTGCAAGAAGCAGGCTTGTGAGAGATAGTCATATGACTCTGAGCTTCAGATCAATGATGCCTTGTAGCTTAGAATTTCAGAAACTTTAGCATAATGCCTCAGTGGGGACTGGAACAGGCACAGAGAACAGAGGAACAGAAATGGACAGGAATGAACTTTAAGCAGCGAAATGATAAGCAGAATATAAGACTAGTAGAACATTGGACTATAAGCACTGAAACACCAGTCCTAGGGCAGAATTTACAATACTGCCAGTACCGTAATTCAACCACAGTCAAAGGCAGCAGACAGTGCAGAAATTTAACATTAACACTGTTAATGAAAATATGTAGTAATAAATGACTAAATGAGACTCAGGTCTGGCAGTAGATCACAGTTCTGCTACAACTATGAATGAAACTACAAGACTTAGGCTGCAGACAGAGTTCAAAATACAAACAGCTTTTGCAAGTAATTCTACTTATGGAGTTAGAATTGCAGTATAGTGTATAAACAATGCTAAGATCTTGCAGTAAATCACAGTTTTCCCACTACTGCAAATGAAGCTATAAGGATTTAATTGAGAACAAACTAAAACAATGCAAACAGATAACTTTTTGGCTAAAACTTGGAAAAAACAAGAAAAGTAGCTGGGGTCACAGAATTGATTTTTATTTTGAAGCAGACATCTTTGTGATCTGACGTTACCAAAGAAGACACTACTCTAGGTGGATACAGCTTTCTTCCATGTTTGTGAGCACCAGGTTGAGTATGTTTGCATCCCTAGTGGGTGTATAGATTATCTGGTCCAAGGTGTTTGTGTTTACTAAGTCTAGGAGTCTCTGGACCTGTAAGTTTGGGGTTGTTTACATATCCCAGTTTATAGTGGGGCAGTTGAAGTCGCTTATGAATATGGCATTGGGTTGAATGGTGAAAGCCTGCAGTAAGTCCAAGTATGAATTATAGGTTTCTTGGATTGTATAGTGTGACCTATAGCTTGTAAGGATATGATATGTTGTGGAACTTTGCCTATGGAAATATGGACATGAAAGAAGCTTAAGCATGTCATCATGTTTGACTAGTCTTGACTTGAGTTTTTTGCTGATATAGATTGAGATGCCTCAATCTATATCCTTGAGGTGCCTCCACCTTTGGTCTCTGTGTATACAGTTGCTGACCTAAGTGTGTGTGGAAGGCACTGTAGCCCTGCACACTGTGGCTTTAAAGCATATCTCAGTAACTGCACAGATGCCAACATTTGCCAAGGTTAGGACATCCTGGAGGGAGCAAAGTTTCTTGTTTAGGCTCCTGGCATTAAGCACTAACATCTTTAGACTGGTTTTGCAATGTAGTAAGATTTGTCAGTTTAGCATTGCCTAAAATGACATTATGGGAAAGGACAATGTTTAGCGAATATTCAAAAGCCTGGAGGAGCAGGTGCTGACTATCCTTGGCAAAGTAACATGGACTTCTGACCGCACCCTCCCATGCTGAAAGATATTTTACCCTCATGGAGTGACACCAGAAACTAAGTCATTCATCTTTTGTTCATATTGCGACCTCATCCTTGGTGAAGGTAAAATGTTACTCAGTGCAAGGCTTATACTTGCCTAGGATACAGTCCAAGAACTCCATAATGTCTTTTTTATAAGTTCCAGGGAGGTAGGCTCTCAGGTCATTTACACCCATATGGTATGACTGTGTCATACTGATACTTTTAGTTTAATGACTTGAGAATGTGGATTATGGACCCTGATAGGCAAGTGACCTTGACTTTCTCTTTATTCAGCCTGGTGAGTGGGATGTCTCTGTATCTCACAAAGACATCTCCTTTGACTAAAATATTGGGTAGCATGTTGGCATTCCTTATGGGCTTTTTAGTTTAGGCTCCAAAGAGTGTGGCTATATGTGTTGTGATAGGTGTTGTTTTGGTGGAATGCTTTTGGAACTGATGAGGATTCTTTTTGTAGGACGAATGTCTAAGAGGTCTTTGGGGTTTAGGAAGGATGCTTTTATATGCCTCAGCATATATTGGTCTATGTGTTGATTCAGTACTGTGTGTGGTGAGTGTAATGCTTGTGTCACTGACTGCTTTTGTCGTGGAAGGAAGTAGGCTACAGCTGGCACAGTAATTGGAAGTGAGTTTTTAGGATTATTAATGTGATAAGCTAATTAGGGTCATGGTCTTTGATGGAGATGCCTTGATAGTGGTGGTGACTTCTAGGAAAGCTTTATGTAGGATGACTGTACCTCCTTTTACTTTTAGGCAATCCCCGGCACTAAAAACATATTTATAGGTAGAATTGTGCCAAAGATCTGGGTTAGAGGGCTGACAGAGTATTTTACAATAGCAGCTAAGTCTGAGGAATGATTGTTTAATTGTTAATTTAACTGCTCTACTTTATCAGTCAGTCTGCCAGCATTTAATAGGCAGAACTTAAGATTTTCAGTGGTGGGCATCCTTGTGGAATGAAGATTAGCATTTGGACCTGAGTTGCGTCATAGGCTAGTACAGATTAGCTTTCACGGGAAGATAGGAGTGGGTTTATAGAAGGTTTTGAGGTAATTAAGTGGAAAATTACAAAGGGAAATATTTTTGAAATAGATTGATTCTGTATGTATGTGTTTGAATGTTACAATATGTGATTAGGGGGTGTTGATGCCTGGTTGTATTGCTTATTGCACATTAGAATACTGTAGAAAGTGTTATAGATTTATAGAAGAGTTGTAGCAGTAAGTTTTAGAACTGTTGGGATAAGAGTTTAAAATTAAGAGTTTTTGGTATGAATTTTAAAGCATTAGAATGAATGTTGAAACGATGGAGAAGAAAATGAATGGTCACATCACTTAGAATTTTGTGATTTGGCAAATTAGATTTTGGAGTATGTGAAAACGAAAGAAGGAAAAGGATGGATTGAAGGAGAATCTTGTATTTTCTATAGTAAGTGTCAGAAATTTTACAGTTTAAGCATGAAATTATGGTGTTCTACATGAAATATATAGCAAACAGGAAATGGTCACTTTGTGCTGTCTGTATCTTTAAATGCTAAATCAGTCAAAACTCAGAATGAATCTAAACCTTCCTTTTATAAATAATCTGATGTAGGCATTATAGGGGTGTGGGCATAGGACAAACTGGATACTGATTAGTTTGGGTAGAGCTTAAGAATCCCCCCATGTTATGCACTTAACCACGTTATGCATATGCACACAAACTCAGGGCATATGGATGCACTGTTCAAACCCAAATTAAAGACTGAATACAGCTGTTCCTTTAATAGCAGCATGAAGAGGGGGAGAAAGGGAGAGGGCTAAGTCAGAGGGCAGTTCATTCAAGTGCCCTGCAACAAGTTCCACCTTTGTTACGGTGTTTTAGTACTGTGTAATATTCTGTTAATGTGGAGAATCGAGCACAGGAGCCTACCATAGCATTAATGTATTAATGACCCCCTCAAGACGTTGAGCTCACACCTTCTCAGGTGACACAATAAGCCACCCCAGGAGTTTACAGGAAGATGCTTTCAAGTTCAGCAAAGATAAAAATGTTTGATCAGCAGTTCTTGTTTTGTTATATTTTAATTTCACAGAATGTTCCAAACCTAGACCCAGAAGTTTTTACTTAAAACTGCAACTGTCTACATTATGAATACATATGGGGAAACCACCAAACAACCAAGAGACCAGGAATAGAGAGTGACAGAATGGAACTCAACTTTAGAATTAGAAAATGTAGCTTGAAAATATGCACTACCTTTCATTATTTACCTGAAAAAATCAGATTAGAATGGTCTGTCAAACAGTTGGACAAGTAAGGCTGAACACAGTGCACACTATTTGCTTGAAGAAGTCCCAGAGGTGAAAGTTTGTTTTTACTAACAGATTTTATTCATTGCCAATGTTTTAACATCTTATATAATTAAACTTACTTTATATAGTTTACTATAGCCATGGTTCCATTTTTTTTGCTATTTATTAATAAACAAGTACTGCAGTGGTGGTGCTGCGGTAGCGTTGTCGCCTCATAGCAAGACGTTGTCCCGTTCGATTCTCAGCTAGAGCGTCTTCTGTGTGGAGGCATACGTGAATGCAGTGCCTTCATTGAAGGTTGTGCGTCAGGGCTGGTAACCCGGTACGTAAAAATCCACTACCAATCATTAGCGGACTGGAGTTCCGCTGTGGTGACCCCTAACTGGGGAAAGCTGAAAGACACAAACAAACAAATTAATAAACAAGTAATGTTCATCATATTGAACACTGATGCGGTAGCCTTAGCTGTATGGGTTATTTCCTGTACATGATATAACACTCAGACAGCTTTCAAAGATTCAGGGCACCATCCATGCCTAAACCATAAGTTAGCTCAAGCTGACCTGACTAAAAATACTCATTTGGGCTCCAAGCCCTTCAAAGCTTTCCTGTCACCGAAGAGTACACTCCTCTGTGGCTTTCCAGGATTGACCTTCAACTTATGCTGTTCCTTTGCTGGGCAGAAAACTTCCCTTGGGGGAAAACTGTCCATTTAAAAAAATGTATGTTTATTAATACTTTCCTGTTCAAGAAAGTTATTTTAAAGCTAGAAGTTTGGGTTTAAACAGACTGTTGTGAGATTTTATTGTAATTTTAAATGAGAGCTATCTTTTTTCCTGTCACTTTAATAGTAATAGAAAAACATTTTTTGTAGAGAAACTGTGTTTATTTTACTATTTGGGGCTGGTAAAGTGTTTTAAAGAGCCTTTTACTGTATGTTTATGTGAAAAAATTATTTTTAAAAACTTTTACATTTTAATGGCTTTTGCTGCTTGTTTTCCTGGGAAAGAAACACCATTTTTGGTTTGACTGTGGAACAGTCTGCTGGTCCCATTGTCAGTCCTTCTTCCAGCCACAAAAAGAAAAAGTTAAGCAAACAGCCTTAACCACCACATCAGTAATTTTCCTTAGCTGTAGGTGGGCGACTCTGCTGTGGCCATTAGTTGTACCTCAGACCCCCTCATCTTTTACCCAGGATCCCTCTGATGTCACACCTACAGCCGCTATGGACCAAGAGTTAGCTGTGTCCTCTACAGCTGTTATGGTCCACTCAGCTGGCAAAGGAGAGAGAACTACACTTGTCGTGAGAGAGGGAAAAGGGAAGGCTTCCCAGTTTTGTCAATATGCACCTGGCATTAATAACACTGTTGGCCCCATTTTTCATGTCAAAAAAAAGAAAAAAAAAAAACAGAACACTAAACATGTAACTACTGTTCCTCCTGAAATTTTCGTAGGAGTAGTTTACTGGGTCTTGCTGAGAGTTTAATTTAGGCTATTGATTCTCCTTATAAAGTAGTTTCTGGTAAAAGAAGGAAGGATGCCCCCTTTTCCTGAAAAGAGTCAAGATTCTGAATCTAGACAGAAAGATGAAGGTACAGATACAAAGTTTTCTCCTCCAGATTTAGGTTCATAGGTAGGTACTAGGCTGTTGGCCCTAGGACCTACACAAGCCTAGCCAAAAAGGTACCCTGGCTTTCATCACCCAAGAAAATTATTTTCCTGTGCCCCTGTCGAGCAGAGCCACAGAAGTGATCCCTGAGTTGAATTTCCGATTTTCCATCTAATCATCAAGATTTTTCTTGAAGAATGCTAATGAGGAGCTCTGTTTGACATATTTAGGTAGAGTGTTCCAGCGTATGGGAAGTAACTGGGACAGGAATCTATCCCTCCAGCATGTTCTGTTTATTGTGGTGACAAGGTTTAGGTCCCTACAGTGTGTAGCTTGGAGGGATTGGGATTTCTTTAAGTGGAGCATGTCCAACAGCTCTGGGTTTGACATAGCTTTGTATGTTAGGCAGAGATCGCCTCTGAGTAGGCGATATGCGACTGAGTAAAGCTGGAGTTTTTTTGAGACAGTCTGCGTAGGGCATCTGTTTGAGGACAGTATTCCTCTTTGTGAGATATTTCTGTGGCCTTTCCAGTTGTAGATGTCTTGTAAGGTACATACCAAAAGAGGCGTTGTACTCTATAATGGGACTAATGAGTGATGAGTAGAGGGAAACAATGACCTCTTTTTTTTCTGGATGAGAAACCTTTTGTGATGAGGTGTGTCACGTAAAAGGATTCCCTGACCACTGTGGTGATGTGATTATCAAAGGAGAGACTACTGTCCACCTATGTCCCAAGGTCTCTTATCACACTTTCGGTGTTAAGTAGACTACCACCTATGTGGTAGTTCATGGGTACAGAGTTTTTACCAAAGGGGATGACAATGCACTTTTTGGCATTGAGCTTCAATCCATGGCTTTGACACCAGGCATCTGTCTCAGTGAGGCCCTTTTGTAGGATGTCCACATCGTTAGGAGTTTGGATTATGGCTCATAGTTTGCAGTCATCTGCACACTTCATTAGCCAAAGACCTTCTGTGTTAGCCTGTACTTCAGAGAAGTAGATACCAAACAGGAGAGAACCCAGGACTGAACCCTGTGGTACTCTACTTGTCACTGGTCTGAAGTTGGATTTGGAGTCTGCTACTTTCACAGTGTGGGTTCTGTCTGTGAGCCAGTTGGCAACCCATCTTGTGACATAGGGATTTATACCTAGTTTAGTAAGTTTATCTATAATTCCAGAGTGGGGGAATGGTGTTGAAAGTCGTGGCGAGATATAGATAGGCTGTGCGAACCACCTTACCTTCATCTATGGCTTTGGTGACTGCTTTAAAGAAGTCTATCAGGCTTAGGAGACATGATCTGCGTTTTACAAACCCGAACTGGGTGGGGTCCAGAGTTTGGAGATTACCAATGTCTTTGTTTATGAGTTCCATGATGATAATGTTCCATGGCCTTGCAGACCTGGCTCATCAGGCTAATGGGGCGGTAGTTCCCAGGGTCCATCATGGCTCCCCCTTTGTGGAGTGGGATAAACGTCATGGTGCGCCATTCAGTGGGCACAAAGCCTGAGGTGAGGCTATGACTGAACATGGTACTTAGGTGGGGTGCCAATTCGTTCTGTAGTTCGTGTAGAACACAGCCTGGGATATTGTCAGGTCCCATGGATGCTGTGTTCTTGTATTTGGAGAGTGTGTTTTTTGCCTGTGCAGCCATGATTACAGGAACTTTGCATTCTTCCGGTATAGAGATGGGTCCTCTAGGGGGTGAGAGGGGGGTAAAGTTAGCACTGAACCTATCTGCCAGGATGTTGGCAATATCAGTTGGTTCTGTATATTTAGTGCCATTGTGCTGTAACTCAGAGCAGATCTGAGTGCTGCCATTGAGATTCTTGTCATAGCTATAGAATGCTTTGTGGTTGTCTTTAGAGTCAATGGCAATTTTGTTTTCCTAACTAGCTTTAGAGGATTTTATGAGGGATCTCAGCTTCTTACTGAGGCTGACCAGGGAGTTCCTCCAGTCATGGGATTTTACTCTTTTTTTGCAGCAGTTTCTTTCTTCTGTTGTAGAGTTTGTTTGTGGCAGAGGACCACCACAGTGACTTCCTTTTTTGGAGGATAGCATCTTGGTTCTCTTAGGGATAACATGATCCATGCACTCGTGTAAGTGCTTATAAAGTGCATTTGTGTAGGATTCAGCAGTCGTACCTCTATTGTCCATCTGCATGGGTGTCATGAAGTTTGCCACTTCTGTCTTAAGAAGTGTGAAGTGGGGGTCTATATTACCAAAGCGAAAAACCATATGCACGAATACCAAAACATCGACCCCTATATCGCGAACCGCGAAAATCCCGAACGCACTAAACCGCGGAAAAAAAATATTGAACTGTCATAGTCGGCCAACCCCACCACCCACTACATACTACCTACCCAAACAAAATAAATAAACCACATACATACACTAACCAAACCCTACTTCTAACCTAAACTAAAGCACCAAAACCCTACCTCCAATACTACAACAAACCCCACAAACACAACTATCTATGCAGTCTCCTTAACCCCTCCCTAACCCAAAGCTCCGTAACTACACAAACTTCCACTACACATATACACGGAAACAAAATAAATAAAGCACATACATACATTTAAAAAAACCCTACCTCCAACACTATACTAAACCCCACATACACAACTAACTATGCACTATCCTTAACCCCTCCCTAACCCTAAGGTCCGTGGCTACCGCATACTTCCCCTACACACACACACACACACACACACACACACACACACACACACACACACACACACACACACACTCAAAAAAAAAAAAAATAAAACACATACATACATTTAAAAAACACCTACTTCTAACACTACACTAACTCTTGCATACATTACCTATCTATGCACTTACCTTAACCCAAATCCTAATATTAAATTCCTATATATTGCACACTTACCTTATGGAGCTATACCGCAGACAGGCCAACCAAAACAAATCGACATTTCGAACTTCGCGGTTTTGAACTTTCGGGGTTTATGTACTTCGCGCAATACGGGTCGACATCTTCGTATTTGTCTAAAAGAAACTTCGCTCTCGTAATAGGAACCCTAAAGTTGGCTTTGGAGAAGTTTTTTACGGTTTATGGAATTTATGATTCAGACTCGGATTACATCTCAGTTTTTGATTCTCATAGTGGGGGATTCTCTTTCTGTGAGACTGTTTCCAGAATGTGCCAGTATTTTCAGTGGGAGAAAACAGAGACTTTGCAGTCCCTCAGAAAATACTATGAGCTGTTACAAGGAATCTCCAGGACCTTCATCCATTCCTGAAGTTCTGTTAACTTTGGAGGATGTGTGTGTTGACTGCCTGCAGTTTTCCTAATGTTGTAAATAGGATGTATAAAGTTCTTCAGTTTTTTTTAAGTTTTTATACACTGCTCTGTATCCTAACCCAACAGCTATAGCTTTAGTTAATCCTACTGCTGCTAAGCATTTAGTTAATTCCAGTCCTATTCTTTCTGATGTGTGGGAAAAAATATATGCTTCTGCAAGTTTGATTTTCAACATTTTGAATTGTCAGGCTCATATGTTAAAGTTTGTTCTGAGTAATTGTGAAAGTATATGGAATATGTTGTCTGCAGTTTCTTCTTGTGGAGAAAAATCTACTTTAAATGATTTAGTTTCTTCAGTTGTACAAGTCACTACTCATTGTTTGCACTGTGCTTATGATTCAGTTGATACTTCAGGACTATGGCCCCTGGTACTGTTTTGAGGAGATTTGCCTGGCTGTGTTCTCAGAATCTCCCAGATGATGTTAAAAATTAGATTTTAAATTCTCCTTTAGATAGAAGTTTAGTTCTCTTTGCTGCAGAGGGGATCAAAAAATGTGATGAAAGGAGTAAGTTGATTCAGGAAGTTTGTAAAATATTTCAGCCTTCCTTAATCAGTTTTAGCCAAAAAAAAAAAAAAAAACATGAAACGTCTCCACAAAATGCAGGTATTTTAAGAAATCATCACAAGGGGTTTCAAAAACACTTCTGGCACCTCACAAATCCAAGGATAGTTCAACATGTCAGAATGACTATTTAAGGGACCTTGCCCCCCAGCCCCATTTCCTTTACAAGTCAGAATCTATGCTTTTCTCTTTGGCAGCTGATAGTGTCAGGGTTCTGTAGATCATTAATTAAGGTTACAGATGTCAGTGGGAGGAAGTTCCTCCTTTGTAGGGGGGAATCCTTATCCTGCATATCACACTCTTTTGTTTCCACTGTTTTTTCATCACATTCTGTCCTAATAAGTGGTAGAACTTGTTCCTCCTTCCCAGGTGGGGAAGATTTTTATTCAATGATGTTCTTTCTTAATGCCAAAGAGGGAAATTGCTTGGAGACCAGATGTGGATCTTTCTTTCGTAAAGCTGTTTGTGGTAGTGAACAATGTTGGTGCAGTAAATAGTCAAAAACTGTTACCTCTTCTTTCTTTTTCAAGTTTCTTGGTAGTACTAGGCTTAAAAGATGCTTATCACATTCCTGTTCATCCAGATTTCAGGAGTTTCTAAGTTTTGTGTTTCTGAATCTGTAACTATTTGAAATGTCAGGACCCACTAGAGCGGGTCCAGAAATATGGAGACTGAATGGCTGAAAGATCAGACTTGTATATATTAAGTCTGAGATGCCATTTCTCTGAATATTCCCTTTTCTCCAAAGTATGGCGATCTCAAAGTTAGTGTAGATAAGCTTGGGGGTGTGGGTGGTTTGCCCCCTCATGGAGAGTGCAGAGTTTGCCTTCCCCTGCAGAAAGAAATTTTAAGGTGAAGAGCGATTTTCGAGATTCAGTCTTTTCCTGTATTTTCCTTTTTTGGCTTTTCAGCATTCAGCATTTCAAGTGCTGACATTTCAGTAGAGAGCTGTCTGGATCACATTATCAGTTTTTGCCTTACACTTAGGACTATTTACTGCACCAACATTGTTCACAAAGTGTCTTATTCCAGTTATAGCTCATTGCAGGCTACAGGGTATGCACATTTTTTCCAAATTTAGAGGACTTGATCTTTGTAGAGTCATTTTCACAGTGTCTTACTTGGGTTGCAGATATCTTACACAGGCTGTGATTCTAACAGAGCATTCAAAAGTCTTTTTTGACTCCATCACACATGATTATGTTCCAGGGGTGTCAAGTAGATACCTCAGTTCAAAGAGCTTTTCTTTCACAGTAAAAAAAAAATACAATAGATCTTTATCTAGATATATTATTAAAGTTTCCCACTCAGACTTTTGACACTGTAAGGGAATATTTGAAGTCTCTTTGGCCCCAGCTTTGAACATTCTTTGTCTTTTCAAACCCTAGTGCTGGGGTTTGTCAAAATAAATGTCACTTGATGGAAACAGCAAATATCCAGGTAAAAATCCCTGGTGAGATCTGACCACAAATTAGTCTCATTTGAAGTAACTATCACACCTGACCCCCCCCCCCCCCCCCGCCAGGCAGAAACTAAACTAAAAAAACTTTTCCAAAGCAGATTATAACCTCTTATGAGATGGTATAAATAGATGGAACTGGCAACTATGCCAAGTTCTACACCAGTGCTTTATGCAAATGCCTGTATAACTGCATTAACTCATCCGTACCTGATAGGACCAGAACAAGCTCCTCAAGGAAGAGCATACCTGCCTGGTGGACAACTGCCATTAACAGACTTTACAGTAATAGGAAGAAATTGCTGTCTAAGGGTAAGAGGGAATGAGCCCTAAACTGGAAACACTCCCTCCTCGGTTTAAACAAGCGAATTATACTTCTTGTGAAGTCCTCCAAAGCAAACTACGAATCCAATTAGCTTCCTCAACTAAGGGCAACCATAGGGCATTCTTTAGTTACATCCATCACCTACAAGGAAAGGCCCAGATTTGTGCCGAACTGGTAGTTGATACCGCATATCCTGAGCCTGTGGATAGCTAACCTGTTGGCCGACAAATTCTGTGAAATCTTTACTCCCCTTTCCTCGTCACACATAACCCATGACATCCCTACCTTCTGTCCCCTACCTTGTATCTCTAAAGAGCAGGTCGTAAGCGCCCTCTCTAAGGCCAAAAACACAGCATCTATGGGACCTGATAACATCCCAGGCTGTGTCCTACATGGGCTCCAACAAAAATTATCAACACCATTGAGTATTCTTTTCAGTTAGAATCTAAGCACCAGCTTTGTCCCAGATGAATGGGAAATGGCCACCATTATTCCCTTGCACAAAGGTGGTGCTTCAACTGACCCTGGGAACTATAGATCTATTAGCCTGACTAGCTTTATCTGCAAGGGCATGGAGCGAATCATCATGGACCTTACCAACAAAGATATAGGTAATCTCCAAACACTTGTCCCTACTTCATTTAGATTTGTCAAAGGGAGATTATACCTGTTAAACCTGGTGGACTTCAAGACTGTCACCAAGGCCCTGGACAAGGGGAAATTTGTGCATACAGCCTACCTAGACTTAGCCAAGGCATTTGACACTATCCTCCACTCAAGCATCATTGACAAACTCACCCAGCTAGGTATCAACCCTTATATTGTTAGATGGGTCGCTAAATGGCTCACTGATAGAACCCATATAGTCAAAATAGTGGAATCCACCTCTAACAGCAGACCTGTAACCAGTGGTGTTCCACAGGGATCAGTCCTGTGACCTTTACTGTTTGGAATCTATTTCTCTGAAGTACAAGTAAAAACTAAAGGTCTATGACTGACAAAGTTTGCTGATGACTGCAAACTGGGACTGGTCATAGATTCTCCAAATAATGTCAGCATCTTACAAGAGGATCTTACACAAACAAATTATTGGTGTCAAAGTCATGGCCTTAAACTCAACGCAAAAAAAAATGTATTATCATCCTTTTCCATAGGAGCAATGTTCCTGGTACTACCACATCAATGGGAACACCATAAATATGCACTCTGTGGTGAGATACTTGAGCACAGAGGTTGACGGCAATCTTACCTTTGATCGCCATGTCTCCACCATGGTAAGAAGGGCATTTTATATTGCTTACCTCATAAGTAAGGGTATTGCTTCCAGAAAAAAAGAAGTTATAACCTCCTTGTACTCTTCCCTCATCAAGCCAATAATTGAGCACAATGCCCCTTTTTGGTATGTACTTTTCCAAGCACCTGCAGCAATTGGAGAAATCACAAAGGTTCCTCACAAGGAAAATTCAAGGTCATTAGCATCTGTCCTATGTGGATCATCTGAAATCACTGTCACTTTATTCTTTGGTATGTACTTTTCCAAGCACCTGCAGCAATTGGAGAAACCACAAAGGTTCCTCACAAGGAAAATTCAAGGTCATTAGCATCTGTCCTATGTGGATCATCTGAAATCACTGTCACTTTATTCTGTTTCATACAGACTACTTAGAGGCAATCTCTATCATGCATATAAGGCAATCACTGACCCTGGTTTATTGGAAATGCTGCATATCTGCAAGTCAAATGGTACATGGGTTGCTCGCTCTAAAGACCTTAATGTGGTGTGTGACATTAATAGAACCTGCTAAAGAGACAGATTTGTCTCCCAGAGATTACCACACCTTTGGAACAGACTCCCTCTACATGTCAGATGGAGCACCTCATTGGCCTTCTTCAAACACAATCTGGATGATTGGATGGGTGACCATAAATTCACTTCTGGGGGTTCCACCTGTGTCCCTCTTGGACAATGGCAATATGTGCTGATCGTGGAAATAAGGGTAGAACTTGGCTCGGCTTGTAAGGGCCCTAGGACCATTAGCCTAGTAACTTCCTATGATCCTTAAGTCAAGGTCTCCTCTTTTCCCTCCCTATTCCAAAACAGTCACCACAGATAGTTTGGACTTTGCTTGGAGATTTGTTTCAGGAGGGATAAAATTACTAGGTGTGTGGGACACCAAGGACAGATGCAAGCACATACGTATAAAAGAGATAACTCCCCTGACCAAGGCACTCAACTCTCTAAATCATCTTTGGTCCCCAGGACATCTTCAAGTTGTTACAGACAATACCACAGTCACGTCTGCATTAGCAAACAAAGGAACCAGATTGTACGCCTTTTGCAGACTTGCCGTGTTAGTTTGGAATATATCTTCATAGCACAATCTCACCCTCCAGGTATCCTACATTCTGTCAGAGCAAAACTGTATGGAAGAGAAGCTGAGCAGGACAATAGCAGACCCTCATGAATGGAAACTAGATTGGGGGGGGGGTCTTCCAAGATTTGACCTATCTGTGGGAATTTCTTCAGGTAGACCTATTTGCCTCCTCTGTGAACAATCAGTTGACAAGATTCTGCTCCAGGACTTCATGCAAGAAGGCCTAGAAGATGGATGCCTTTTCTTTTCATTGGACAGGAAGTTTCATTATGCTTTTCCATCCTTTTCACTGATATCCACAGCACTTCTGAAGATTCAGAGAACTTTGAGATCATTGTGGTGAGTCACTTTTGGCCCAGTTAGTCATGGTTCTCCCTTCTTTTGGTAATGACCAGGGACAATTGCCACAAGCGTCCTTGCAGACTGGATCTGCACACACAAGAACAGGGATGCTTGATATGTCCCAATCTCAATTAACTTAAGCTGACTGCCTGGATGATAGGGTCTTAATTCCCTTTGGGCATCTGATTACTGAGGATGTGCACAGGTGCTAATGGAGACAAGAAACTTGCTACTAGAAAATTTTATATTAAGAAATGGGAAAGGTTTTCTAGCTGGTGCCAGCAACATAATCAGCAACCATTCAGTGCTAGTTGTTCTCTGGTTTTAAAATATTTGTGTAAGTTACTATCCCTTGGTCTTTCTTACGCATCCATAAAGATTAATTTATCAGCCATTTCAGTATGTCTGCCCATGGATCATCCTCCTTCAGTGCATTCTCATGTCAAAATGTTTGTTTTCCATAAGAGGCCTACAAAATGTGGTGACTCTTCCATGGTATCTTAATTTTGTGTTTGAGAAGCTAAAATCTGCTCTATTTAAACCAGCTAACTTGGCTGACTTGAAGTTCTGAACATGGGAAACAGTTTTACTGATTGGGTGTGACCACTGCAAGAAGGGTGTTTGAGTTGCAAGGTCTTTTGGTGAGCAGTTCTATCTCATTTTCCAAAGAGACCGGGTTTCCTTGAGAACTAATCCTTTTTTATGCCTAAAGTAGTATCTAATATTACTTTAAGCCAAAATATACATCTAATTGCTGTCTTGTCTGAACCTAAAAATGAGGGAGAAAGGATACTCCATACCTTGGATTCCACAGACAATTAGAATACTATCTTGACAGAAATAAATCTTTCTCAATTGTTTATTTCTTGTAAAGTTAAGAAGGCACAGCCTATGTCAAAACAGACTATTTTCAAATTGTTGTCTAAGGCTATTACCTTTTGTTATACTCACCATAATGAAACTAATCCAGGTAGGATCAAGGTCCAGGACCTTGGCATGATCTATTTTTTTGGAAAGGGTTGAATTCTAGAAGTGTTCTAGAATCTGCAACTTGGTCCTCTGTACACACTTTTTTAAAGCACTGTTAAGCTTGATTACTTCTCTAGGTCTAGATCAGGCTTTGCTAGGACAATTCTGCAGGGGCTCCATTATTCTTCTCCTCCCACCTCCCACATGTAGTAAGCTTGAGTAATTCACTCATATAGATAACACTGCTACAGCAGTGGTCAGTATAATAAACCTAGTACAGCTGTGTAAGTAAACTTACCTTAACAGTAGATGTTTGAATGATCACTGCTGCAGTAGTCCCTCCCTCCCTCCAACCCCCTTGTTTTTTGATTAGTTGTTTATGCCAGGGTGTCGACGTTTATTTTTTGTTGCTCCTAGCATTGTCTTTCAGAGTTCAGTTTCCCTCTCTCTGTTGCCATGAAAGCTATGAAGAGCTTGGTGCTCAAACCTGTCTTTTTAGTCAGCTTACATCGAGCTGACTGAGGGTTTGGATGCAGTGAAGGTGTCCTGAAGCTTTGGAAGCTGACTGTCTGTTACATCTTATGCACGATATGACTCATATAACTAAGGCTATTACAACAGTGATCATTCGAACATCTGCTGTTATGTTAAGTTTACTTGCACAACTGTAATTTTCAATACTCCCCTGAGCCCATCTTCATTTTCTCACTTTTTATTTCACAGAATTCCCTATAGATAGCTGCTTTTGCATAACAACCATAGAGATAGTATCACAATCCTGTTGATCTTTATTTTTTGTCAGATATGTATTTTGTAACACTCATATACCACAATCTCTTCTGTAACATCTTTTAAATGCATTTTACCTGTCTTTAAAACTAGCATAACCCAATTACATTAAAAGGCTAAATAATTTCTTCCATCTTACATCCCTCATGTAAATAGTGATGTCCTTCTATTCACATGTTGCAATATTCATAACATTAGGGAGTTGCTGCCAGCAGCGCCACCTTCTGACCAGTATGCCAAAGTCTTTGTTTCAGGAGAGTACGTGTGACGTCCCTTGTCAGGGCCATAAACAGACGTGGGGTATAAAGTTGACGTCTGCACACACCCTCCTCAGAATTTTCCTACCGCAGTGAACACCGGACTCTTGTTTGCCAATTCCGAACAAAATCGTGTTTCAGACCGTTAAATTTCCGGGGCGGCCACGGTGGTGCAGTGGTTAGCATTGCCGCCTCACAGCAAGAGGTTCTCCGGTTCGATCCTCGGCTGGGGTGCCTTATGTCCTCCCTGTGGTCGCGTGAGTTTCCTCCGGGTGCTCCGGTTTCCTCCCACATCCCAAAGACATGCTGCAGGTGGATTGGACACTCTAAATTGGCCCTAGGTGTGCGTGTGAGTGTGCCTTCTGTGGAAGGTTGGGCGCCGGGCTGGCAACAAACTCCACTGCCATTCAATGTGCGGACAGGTGATCTGCTGTGGCGACCCCTAACCGGGAAAAAGCCGGAAGAAGAAGACCGTTAAATTTCCAGATCGGATGACTGTTTCATCCTACCGATACAGATAAGTGCCCTGTTGGGATTTTTCATTGTGTTTGAGTATTGTTTTGTCAGCTAGATAGGGGAAGTGTGCTTGTGGGAGACAAATTCCTCATGAGGACGCACATGAGAAATGTGTTTTTTGCCTAGGCGAGGCCCACGACCATGTGTCCTGCCCTATTTGCAAATCTTTCATTCCGAAAACCCTTCACAGCCATCTTGCTACACTAAAATTGTATTTAGAAAATCAGAGACTCAGATGTCTTGTGCTAAGGACAACCATAGGGCATTCTTTAGTTACATCCATCACCTAAAAGGAAAGGCCCAGATTTGTGCTGAACTGGTAGTTAATGATACCACATATCCTGAGCCTGTGGACATAGCTAACCTGTTGGCCGACAAATTCTGTGAAAACTTTACTCCCCTCATGCTCGGTATGGAAGGGGGAGTAAGCCTGTCCAAAGAGCCGCTGAGGAAGAAGGCCAAAAAAGTTAGGTCGGAATCCCTTGCTGCACCTCAGGCATCCGAGAAGGTTCTTGAGGCTGATGAAAGCCTGGCATCTTCCCAGACATCGGTTTCCAAGCCAGGCCCGGGAAACAATATGGAAGCAGGGGTGGTGGAAACCTTTAGTATGTCCACTGAGACTACACAGCCATCAGATCTGGATGTCGGAGGGGAACCAAGGCTCAGTCTTTTGGAGGGCCTAGCTCCTTCTCATCCACCCAGACAGACATCTGCTCCGATTCTGTCTCCACCGACTACTCCTTTAAAGAAAAAACAAAAAGTTAAACACACTGAAACCAAACCAGTTTCTGGATGGGAAATGTTTTCTTAGAGCCTTTTTAAGGTCTTTCAGGCCCTACAGACACAGCAGGCCCCACCAGCCCCCACTACTCGATCTACTTTACAGGTTTCAGAGGAAGAGTACTCCTCTTCAGAGGAATCCTTTTCATATGAATCCCAAATAGAGTCCCCAAAAGATTTCATCACCCCAGAGGAGGAAGACTCCATTACTCCTGAATCTCCAGGGGAAGAAATTATCTTTGGAGATGCAATCTCTCTTCTGAGGGAGCATTTCAAATGGCAAGCATCTGAAGTTTCTGATACCAAGAAAAGATACTTCGACCTTTTGCAAATGGAGCAACCCTCTCCTTCAGCAGTGGCTCCCTTGCTACGTGCCTTTCAGGATGCGTTCCTAGCTGCTTCACAGTCCCCTGACTCACAGCCACCAGCTGCTAAATGTCCAGACCATTTTTACAGGTCCCTCAGGATACCTAATACCTCTTTAGGAACCCTCCAGCATACCCAGCAGTTATTGCTGTCTCTGCTGATAAATCATCAAGGCAATTACCTTCACCTGCTCTTTATCCCACAGACAAAGACAGCAAATTCATGGACAGATTAGGGAAGAAAGTCTATACCTCCTCTACTCTGGCTATTAGAGCTTTCAACTACCAAGCACATATGGCTAAATATATTTTAGATACCATTTCCAAGGCCTCCACATTACTATCTGAGCCACCAGACTCTCCCATTAAAACCCAAATTAACACCCTTCTTTCTACTGCATCCCAAGTAACTAGGCACTCAATAAAGTGCAATTATGATGCTGTGGAAGCCTCATCTAAGTCTACTGCATCTAGATCAGTCTTGAGGCGATATTCTTGGGTGAGACTACAACCCCTGCCCATGGATGTGCAAACAGAATTGCTGGATGCACCCCTGGATAATAAAGCCCTGTTTGGCCAAGCCTCAACAGAACTCCTTAAGTCCCTTCAAGAAAAGGGTAAGGAACTTCAAAATCTTAAACACTTTCTAGTGTCTCCTATACACAGATATCACGGGAATTATCCACAGAAACCTTGTTTTGTTAGAAGGCAGTCGGCACACACTGCTCCACAGTCTAAAGGAAGTAAGCAAACCAGGAAATGCTCTACTCCTAGGTTTCCTACAGGTTTTTCCACTATGCCCTTTTGAGGCCAGTCTGACCAGTCCAGACTGCCTCCTCTGTGACTACCCTCCCTTGCACCAAAACACCTCACTTTCCCTCCGTCTCACCCTCTCCCTTCTCTCCTAGCGGATTATTACATCAGAACAATGGGTTCTCTTCATCATTCAGTCAGGCTACTTCATGACTTGGTGGATGATACCACCCTTCCATGGCATCCCTCAACCACCTGCAAGCCATATTCACCTTTTCCTTCCTATCGTTCAGCAGTTTCTACTTCAAGGTACCATAGAACAAGTACCACACCGGCAAAGAAACAGGGGTTTTTACTCCAGAATGTTTCTGGTACCAAGGAAGGATGGCCCTTGGAGGCCAATCCTAGACTTATCCTATTTAAACCTATTTCTCAAAGCTCCCAGTTTCAAAATGATTACCTTACCCTTCCTCTTACCACTGATTCCAACTCAGACTTTCATGGTAGCCCTGGACTTAAAGGATGCCTACCTGCACATCCCCATACACCCACATTACAGGAAATACCTCAGATTTGCAATAGGCTCCTGCCATTTGCAATTCTCAGCCTTGCTCTTTGGACTCTGTACTGCCCCTGAGTATTCACAAAATGCCTGGCCCCCGTCATTGCCCATTGCAGGTCTCAGGGTATTCAGATATACCCATACCTGGACAATCTCCTTATTCTTCATCAAGACCGACAAACCCTCCTGTTACATCTGCAACAGGTAATCTGCACCCTATCTCTGTTAGGGTTCACCACTAATCATGAAAAATCTCACCTGATCCCCACTCAAGACCTGGTTTTCCTGGGTTGCAGGATCAGAACAGATATAATGAAAGCCTTCATTCCAGATCAAAGAATCCTAGCCCTTTGTCTATATTTTCAAAGAGTCCTTTCCCACACCTACTTGCCAGCTCGAGAGATTTTAAGAATTCTAGGACACATGGCATCACTCATACCCATGGTGCCTCTAGCAAAACTCCATATGAGAAAAATCCAGTGGGTCCTGAAAAACCTATGGTGTCAACACTCCCAGCCCCTGGACACCCCCCTCCCCGTACTTCAATATCCGAAGAAGGAACTCCAGTGGTGGATCTCAGCTCTTCAACTCAACCAAGGGATCTACCTTCAGATCCCAACCCCCCTACAACAGGTCTCCACAAATGCCTCTGACTTAGGATGGGAGGGCGGTGCTACCTACAAGCCAAAAACAACTCTCTGTGCAAGGCACATGGTCCAACTCAAGACTAAAGGACCATATCAACATCAAAGAAATAAGGGCTTTACACTTGGCTCTGCTAAACTTTTAATCAGTCCTTCACCCAGGAACCCTGAAAGTAATCACAGACAATATGACGGTCCTGTGGTACATCAACAAGCAGGGGACAACAAAGTCCTACCCTCTGTGCAGCCTAGCAATCCAGATCTGGAGCCTAGCAATATCTCTCCACATTCATCTGCTACCGGTCTATATCCCTTCCACAGAGAATGTCATGGCAGACTACCTGAGCAGAACGTTAGCTCCAAGTCATGAATGGATGCTTCACTGGGAAGTTTTTCTAGACATAATCCACAGGTGGGGTATTCGACAAGCAGACCTTTTTGCCTCCAGCCAGAAGAGACAGATGCCCAAATTCTGCACAAGGAATGCACATCTACAAGTGTGGAAAGTGGATGCCTTCTCCTTCTCTTTGGGGGGGAATGTACCTCTATGCCTTCCTCTCATTCACCCTAATTCAGAAAGTCCTTCTGAAAACCCAAAAATCCTACTGGTAACCCCCTTTTGGCCAAGACAGCATTGGTTTCCCCTCTTACACCTACTAGCCAAGGGCAATCACCACAGGTTACCCCACCAAATAGACCTACTCACACAGGGCAGGGGATTCTTACTACACCCTCAGGTAGACAATCTGAAATTAACCTTATGGGTGATAGGGTTTTGATCCCCTACAGACACCTATGCTCAGAGGATGCACTCAATGTTCTGCAGGAGGCCAGAAAACCTAGTACCAGAAGAAACTATGTATGCAAATGGAACAGATTCCTCTACTGGTGTCAACAGAAAAAACAGGACCCTCTAACTACCTCTGTACCTATGGTCCTTTCCTGTTTGTGTGAGCTACTGCACTCAGGACTAACATATTCGTCTGTCAAAGTGCATTTATCTGTTATCTCTGCCTGTCTGCCAATCTCCCCTTCCCTGGCTACCAGACTGGATGTCAAACTTTTTCTCAAGGGAGTGCTTCACTTCAGGCCTTCCAGGAAGCCCATCCCTCCCCCTTGGAATTTGAACTTTGTACTAGAAAAACTTACATTACCACCATTTGAACCAGCTCATTCAGTATCCGTAAAGCTATGCACACTGAAAACAGTTCTACTATTGGCCCTTACATCCGCCAGGAGGGTATCAGAAATCCAAGCCCTCATGGTTACCTCTCCTTACCTTATTTTTCACAAGGACAGAGTTGCCCTAAGGACCAACCCTTCCTTCACGCCAAAGGTGGTTAATGAACTTTCACTAAACCAGACCATCAATCTACCAGTTTTTTTCCCTCATCCACAAAATTCCTCAGAAAGGGCTCTCCATTCCTTGGATGTCCACAGACAACTGACGTACTACTTGGACAAAACCAAACTCATCAGAAAATCAGATCGACTTTTCGTCTCCTTCCATCCCAGAGCTCTAGGGAAGTCAGTCTCCAAGCAAACCATTTCCTCATGGATTTCAAAATCCATTACCCTATGCTACTCTTTCCATGTAAAATCCCTACATGGACAAGTCAAACCTCACTCTACCAGGGCAGCTGCTTCCTCAGCTGCCTTTTTCAAAGGAATTGACTAAGCTTCCATCCTGGAAGCTGCCACTTGGACTTCTGTCCACACCTTTACCAGACATTACAAACTGGACCTAGTCTCTAGAGCTAGGGCAGGGTTTGCCAGGTCTATCCTCCAAGGGCTCATTGACCAGGAAAACCCAGTCCTCCACCCAAAACCATGCCTAAAAGCTCTGGTACTCTCCCTACTGTTATGAATACTACAACATGTGAATAGAAGGACATAGAATAGTTGTGTAAGAACTTACCATAACCCTAGATGTCCTTCTCTTCTATGTTGCAGTATTCAGTCCCCCCACCTTCCCCTCTACCTTAACATCTTGCTTGCCATTCTGACTTGGGGGGGCGTTACTTTGATACCCCCCAATGTCTCCACTACACACAAACCACCTACTTCCCTGACTCTAGCCTGCATGTAATTCCAAGGGTCCCCTTGGGACTCCTCTACTCACAGGAGTACTACTGTATGCGGCAGTTCATTCTGAGGAAGGTGCATGCAGATGTCACCTTTATACCCTATGTCAGTTTATGGCCCTGACAATAGACATCACATGTACCCTCCAAAAACAAAGACTTTGTTATACTGGCTGGAAGGTGGCGCTGCTGGTAGCAACTCCCTGCTGTTATGAATACTGCAACATGGAAGAGAAGGACATCTAAGGTTACGATAAGTTCTTACACAAATATTCTTATGCGTCTCATGCTTCCTGTTTCCTTATGCACTAACTGCTAAAAGAAATCCTTTTTCCCAGTATAATGATAATCCGTGCTGTTCCTCCTGCACACAATACCATGCTTCAGGGTTTCCCCAAAAGTATCAAATGCACAACTATGTAAAATGAAACTGCAATATTATGATATTGCAGCATTAAAGTTTGTAAAACTTCTTTATCCCATAGACTGTATTTACTCGCGCCATTTTCTCCTCTTTTTCCTTTAAGGCCTTTTAAAGCATCAATAGATCCTTCATAGTTCCCAGACAGAATTATTTGTACTATACAATGCTGCCCCCTGTTACATTTATTATTATTAATCATTAACAAAACAGTGCCAGAAACATTACAACCTGTATCACATTTAACCCCCCCACATGAGAGTTGGAGAATTTCCCTAGTTTCCTGACCAAACTGCCCCTTGTCAGTATGAATATTACATCGATCCTATTCGAAAATGAACTGTTATCTAGTGGTACTAACCAGTTAACAAAACATAAATAGAAATAAATAGCTAATTTTGGTTACTCATCAGTAAATGCAGTATTTAAACTTGTTACTATCCATTCCCTATATTACACTTCTTTTTTGTATGTTTGTTGCTACTTTTACTACATAACGTTACCTGTAAAACTGTCTAATATAAACTAGGTTAAGTGGACACAGCATTTTTGTGCATGTCAGACTGCTTATTACAAATTATATTTTTGTAAATCTACAAGAAATCACTTGCTGTCCTCTAGTTGTCATTCTCAGTGTTTGCTTCAGCAGTCTGTATTTGTGTGCATTGCTATGCATACTGTGCACATTACTGTGTTGTTCTGTTCGCTGTTGGGAGTTTTTTCTTCCTGGGACTTTACTGAAAGCCAATTTACCCAGATGGACATTCCATGTTAACAGATATAAATAAATAAGACTTTGTCACCCCTCTGAACAAGTAGCTGCCAATATCCTGCGTGGAATATTTGACTTGGCTGTTGAGGCATCATCTTCACCAGGACATAGGCTAGATGAATTCAGATGGAGTACAAATGGTATGTGGTCTTTACTATTAATGAAGTTGCAAGAGCTTAACATTGTAGTATTGAAGAAAGGAGCCAGAGGTAGATATGACTGAAATGTATTTCTAACTTTATTGGATTATAAAGTCATTAGTTATCTTTGACTTCCTAGGCTGAACCTGAAAATGGTCCATTTTGATCAGCAAACTACCGTCTATTCATCCATCCATCTACAACCCCTTTTTCCTATTTTTGCACATGGGGTTGGGTGTCAGATCAGCAATGACAATCATCTACAGCCAGTGTTCTCACCACCCAGGGAGGGTGGCCTAATGGTTAAGGTGCTTGCCTTACAAGCACAAGGTGCAGGGTTTGAATTTCACAAGGGATAATTGGCTAGGCTTAAAATAACTCACAAGGGCCGTTAGCTTCGTACTAATCTATGAACCTACTGGCTAGGCATACCGTAGTAAAGAAACTGAAAAGTAAATAAATTAAATACATACATCTAAATACCTCATAGAGTTTGGCACCTTTTTGGAAAAGAGCTATGTGAGAGCAAGAGAACTCTTTTTAAAGATGCAAGGTAGAAAACTTAGGGGTGGTAAAATAATTTTCACAGAAAGGCTGATGGATAATTGGAACAGCCTTTCTGGAGAGATGGTATTGTCAAAAACATTGACAGACTTCAAGAATACATGGGGCAGATATAATGCTGTTCCTTTGCTGAGTGGTGGGAAAAAAACAGTAAGATATTAATTAAGCATGATGTGTAACTTGTTTAGAAACTAGAAAAGCAAGCATACCAGCCTCTCCAGACCATGTTTATCTGCTATTAAAATCAATGTTTTTATGTTTGTGAATAGAATTGCAGGTATATGTGACTATCATGAATAGCAAACAATTTGAAGTTGACTTGGACAGACAACAGTTGTAGCCCTTCTGCCATAGATAATTACAAACTTTTAACATTATAGCATTATCACCCACATTATTCATACTACAGGATGTTCACTTACCCTGTAGATACAATAGTGTGGAGTACTGTTCTATTTGGAATGTAGTAATGCATGTAAATAGAAAATGTGGCAAGTTGGAGTGCCACTGGTGTGATGTCAGTAGCTGTTGCATATTCGGAGATCTGCTGCTGTATTCCAGCTGTCAGCTGTCACAGCTTAAAAGCTTCCACTTTATAGTACAATAATGACTTGCTGCTAACATTTTATTGTTTATTAGGAATAACTGTAAAGCTTCTAGTAGTCCCTTATGATTGTATGTAGTTAAATGTAGGTTGCCCTTCAAGAAGAGAAAACTACATTGTCTTCATACGTAGTGATGGCAGCAGTCAGTTAGAAGTAAGAGAGAGATTGTTAAAAGATGACTAAGTTGTCTGAATGTCAGACTCTGGTTTGTCTTACTGGCGGTGAGATGGAATGCAACACAGTGGCACACTACTTGCTGACTTTTTTCGGTTTCTTTAACTTTTAGCTAGTTGAAAACATGATGGGCTTTACTTGAGTAAATGACATCACACATTTCTCTAATGGGTGTGATAAGAAAGTATCCAGGTTGAAATACAAATACTTTTATTTTACTATCATGTTATCCAATGGGGATTTAGTTCATCTCATTGCCCTTTTGTGTACTGGGAGGGGGAGGGTTCTGGCTTGGTTCCCATCATGGACGTGTCAAAACTCATTTGCTTTAATTATTTGGCAACCACAACAATTTTTCTAAAAGGTTGAAACACTTATAGTAACATGGTATGTAAATGAAATGCAACAGGTTTGGAGTATAGGCTCATGCTCTTCCCCCTAACTTTGACTTTGATAACTCAGTGTTGTACTCTAAAATAAGTCCTTTATGTACAGGAATATAGATTTTTGCGCATTTGTGCATGCACGTGTGTGTATACATGCATTTGAGTTTGTGTGTGTGTGTGTGTGTGTGTGTGTGTGTGTGTGTGTGTGTGTGTGTGTGTGTGTGTGTGTGTGCGTGTGTGCGCGTGCAGTACATAATATCTGGTATGTGATACAAGAAATATCTTGTAATGTAAATTCAAGGATTGAGTATCATAATGAGTGATGAAGCCACAAGTTATGAAACTGAGTTCCCTAATCCTACATTACAAGATAATATTCATGAATCACACAAATCAGATCCATGTGTATTGCATTTATTTTGTTTTTTCTTAGACTGAATGACTGTTTCCTGTCCATTTCAGTGATGTACAGTGATTACTTTATTTGCACATTGATTTACACAGTTTACGTACGTTTTTCGGAGTGGGCCGTCTTGTTGGTGGTTTTCTGACATAGTTCTGAGATATTTTTTAATGAATGAAAGACTTGAGTTATCAAAGTCAAAGTTGGGGGGGGCATGAGCCTGTCCTGCCACTCAAGCAAACATGGCAGTAATCCCTTACTGGGTATCACCTCATTGTAGGAGACATAGACACATTCATGCACTCTGTTATTGTAGTGATTTTTTTTTTTTTTAGTAGCAGTAGATACAAGGATTACGTTGAGTTACTTTTACAGTTTAGCTCCACATATTTTTAGTTTAATCATAGTGTAGATATTTAGAATCAGGTTCATTTGATGGGATTGCCATTCAAATTGTTAATTTTGGTTTTGTTGCTTTTTTATTATTTTTACATTGTTTAATTTTCTTTGTAATAAGTATAATGTATAGGGATTTGATTTTAATGGGCTGTGTTGCTTGAATTGTTGTGTGTATTTTTGTGTGCAGAGTTCAAAGCAATACTTTTTCTCATTTACAGTGAATGGGGAATAGTTTTATCTGATGACATAGAGTGGTGGTAGATAGCACACATTGGATGGTGGTGGACAATTGAAGATGTGTTAAAAATAAATCTACTCCAGCTCAGTTAATAATTTTAACTGTGTGTGTGTGTGTGTGTGTGTGTGTGTGTGTGTGTGTGTGTGTGTGTCCTCACCGTTAAACAGCATGGATTCTGGAAAGGTCAAAGCACACTGACAGCACTGTGATCACTTACAGATGAGATCCTTCTGAACATAGATAAAGCTCACTTTTTAGGAGCACTATTCATTGACCTTAAAATTTGTCCGTACTGACCACACCTTACTCCTACACTCGCTTCAGGAAATCAGAGTTATCTCCAAGACTAGCTATTGTTCAGATGTGCCAAAAAGTCTGATCAAAAAGGTATTTTAGTGTGAAAATAGGATCTGATGCTTCTTCATTCCTACTCACGAAAGGGGCTCGGATCCGACCCTTGGAACCAGCTCGGCCACATTCTCCAGACTTGGATCCAACTCTGAAACTTCTCCCTCTTACCCAAAATGCACTACACCCACCCATACACCTCAGATCTCATTTGCCACTTCAGCATCTGGATGCAGATCTCTGTGCTCTCGAGCTGTGGTTATTTTCACTGTAATTTCAGGTTAGTAATTATTGAAATTCATTGGTTCTGTAAGTGATCCTCCCTCATCCTAGTTAATTCTCTTCCTTTACCGTGTGTGTATGTGAGAGATTTTTCCTTTTCTTTTCCTGTCAAAAAAAATCAAATTAGATGTTTTTTGTAGTTTTTATACTTAAAGTTACAATTAAAGTTACAGTTTAAAAGTTTATAGTTGAAGTTTAAAGTTTAAGGTTAAAACTTTCTGTTAGCTTCTTCTTCTAGACTGTCCGTTGTTTTTGGCGGGCTTTGCTTTAGTAGCATCAAGTCTGATAAACCTTCCCTTGGTTCAAGTGTTGTGGATCAGCTAAAAGCAGTGTGTGTAATTTGTGCTTCTTTCAATCCATGGGGTGTTGCAGACAGGCATAATAAGTTGATCTTAAGGGGTCTTCCATCTTCGGCTCCTGAAACTCAGACCCCTTCCTTGGCTTCAACTTTTTCCTGTGTTAAAGAAGCAAAAAAGAGGGCGCTGTCTCTGCCTCCCCAAGAGATCCTCTGGAACAGAAGGCCAAGTCTAAGAAAACTTTGGACCCCACCTCCCCAGATCCGAAGAAAGTATCTACTCTGTCAGATCTTCCAGCATCCTGGGATCCAGGGGAAATCATATCTTTGTCACCCCTTCTATCATCTGCTCTGGTGTCTGATCCACTGGCTTAGGATCCGAGAACTCAGAGCAAGTCTTCTGTCCACTTACTTAAGTCCAAGCACTCCCAACCTCCTTCATCTGCTTCTTCTAGATCCCCTAGAAGCTGGTCTGAGGCAGACATGGACAGGATGATGATGTGCTTTCTCAAGGCCCAAATCCAGATGGGGGTAGTCTCACCTCCATCCTTTGTTGGATCCGTGAGCTACCCAGGCCATACCATCAGGATTCCTTCTCCCATTTGGCTATCACCTTCAGAGTTGCAGGTTTCGGGACTCCTGAGTGTGTCAGGTTTAGTGCAGGTAAAGCTTCTTCCTTGACGCCAATGATACCCTTGATAAGCTTTGTTCCTATTCCTGCAGAGCAGATCTTGGAGCCAAGGTGTCTGTGCTGGGTCTGGGAGAATGGGATCAGCTCCAACTTTGTTAGAGTCATCGCTTCTCATAGGTGCATTGGCCCTTGACAGTTCAGGTCCGATCCCCTCTGGAGGCCACGGATCTGATGTGAGTCCTAGCTGCTTTCCCCCCTTTGGCTTCAGCTTCAGGGAAGATGAAGAGGACCTCTCCTGGTCTGTCAGCCTTTCAGGTAATGGAGAGGGTGTTCTCCCGAGTTGGAGATCTGTCAGCACATGTCCCGCAAACCACCCCTGTAGCCCCATTGGGTCAAGGCCTTGAACCTATTCATTTTGTCCTGAGTCAACCCGTCCCGAGCGGCCTGCAGGATTTCTCTGCCCAGGAGGGTTTCACTTCTTCCGATACTTACCCAGAGTACACTGCTGAGGAAGTCCCCCGAATGGAGACTTGCAAATGGAAGCTCATTAACTCCCCGATGGAGTCATTAACTGAAGACACTGATTTCAATGAGGGGAAAGGATCACCAGATCCCCACCTGAGGAAGTCTCCTTTGGAGCCATTCTGGAAATCTTGAAGCAGAAAGGTGGGTGGTCTGCCCAACGTCCTCCTTCTGAGGAGTCAGTGCTTTTGGAGGTATTCGGGGTGGGCCCATCTGCATCCTGGGTGACCCCTCCCCTGGTAAATAACCGCGTTGATTTGGTTTCTTGCCAGGCATGAAAGGAACCCAGCACCATCTAGTCCATTTCCAAGCACCCCGATAGGTTCCTGGTTCCACAAGTAGACAGAAAATATTGGAGTAAGGGTCCCATAGTTGATGCCATCATGGTGGTGGCAGCCACTAGAAAAGAACTGGCAGAAGAGACTGCCAATGTCCATTTGCTTAACAAGGAGTCTAGAGCATTGGACAAGACTGGAAAGCGCGTTTCACCTCAACCACCTTTGCGGTGAGGTCGTTAAATTACCTAGTTCACTTTACCCAGCTGCAGAGAGATCTGATCAAGAAGCCTTCAGTTTCTGTCTCCGAGCCCATGTCTGCAGAGGAATTCAAGAACTTTTCTCCCAGGCTGGCCAATCTATTGTCCGTTGCCAGTTCTTCAATGAGGTTAATTTCCCATAGAGCGGAAGGTACCTCACAAGCTGCTGGTTCAGGACTATCCCTAAGGAGGCATGCCTGGATAAGGCTCTGTGATTTCATGAAGCCGTTTAAGTCATCCTTTGTGAATGCCCCTTATGATGGCTCTTCACTGTTTGGGCCATCAGTTAGAGATACTATCACCCTCAGAGAAAAGAACGAGAAGACCCTTTCTGCCATAGGAATCAAATTTTCTACGCCTCAGAGGTCCTTCACCAGGTAGTGCTGATGCAAGAAATGTGGTTTCATAAATCAAAAGGGCCTTTCCAAGACCCACATGGGGAACCTTCCTCTAGAGGCAGAGGTGGAGGGCTTAATGATAGGCACCTCCATAGAGGCAGAGAAGTTCCGCAAAAACCAGGGCTACAGAGATGCCTTTTCTGACGAGTCTCATCAGCGATCATGAAGTGCTGCCCGACTGTCCATCTCTGGAGGCAGCCAGGGGTCGACTCGTTTTGCACTCTGAAGCCTGGACCCATTTGACTCAATCCATGGGTTCTAAGCATAATATCTAGAGGCTACTACATTCCTTTTTTTTTCTTCCCCCTCCAAACATCAACAAGAAACTCCCCAATGTGCCACCCAATCAGAGGGAGCAGGCAGCACAGGAGATTATAAAACTGCTGCAAAAAAGCTATCCAAGAGGTCCTGACCTAACAAAGAAGAAGATTTGGAACCTACTTCTGCTTCTTTTTGGTGTCAGAAAACACAGGTGACCTAAGGCACATTCTAGATCTAAGCAAGTGGAATTGCTATGTAAAGAAGTTGAATGTTTACAGTTCAGTCCATTCTGCAACAGTTGCACAAGGACAATTGGATGTGCTGAATAGATCTCAAGGATGCGTACTATCATATCAAAACAGACAGGCGCTCCAGGAGATACTTGCACTTTCAGCTGGGAGCCAATCATTTTCAGTTCATGGTACTGCCCTTTGGGCCGACCACAGCTCCCCGGGTGTTCACCAAGTGCATGGCGGTTGTAGCAGCTCACTTGATACTCAAAGGATTCCGTGAGTTTCCATATTTAGACGATTGACTGATTCCTTACCACTCCCACAAGGCATCAGCTTATCCAAGCCAGAGATTACTTAATTCAGCTTTCACACTCCCTGGGCATCACTATAAACCTAAACAAATTCAATCTGACTCCTGTGCAGAACCTAGTATTCATAGGCATGCAGCTGAACACAGTGGATCAAATCGCTTTCCTTCCCTTGCACCGCATAACAGCATTGAGGAATCAAGTGTGGGAATTGTTGTTCCACAATTCCCTCCTGCATGGCTAGTCTTACAAGAACTACTGTCTATGTCAGTAGCAATTTTATCAGTTCTTCTAGCAAGGTTCTTCATGCGGATACTTCAGTGGACATTGGCAGTACAGTGATCCATACTCTGTCAGCCGCTATCCATTCCCGTCAACCTGACTCCAATTTGTAGGCGGCACATCAGTTGGTGGATTTAGTCAGGCAACCTCTTTCTAGGCAGGCCGTTCTTAACCCCCCCCCCTCCCGATTGCCACAGTGACAACAGATGCCTCCCAGTTTGGCTGGGGGGGATTACAATGGGAAGATGGTTCAAGGCATGTGGTCCTCCATCGAGACCAGGTTGCATATCAATGTCCTAGAGATGAGAGCAGTTCTTCTAATGTTGCAAGCCTTTCAGGACACTTTCCCCTTGGTGACTATTGCAGTTTACACTGACAGCATGTTTGTAGCCTGGTTCATTATCAAGCAAGGAGAACCTCAGATGACCAGTATCCAAAACGTTTATTGCACTCTGGCATCTCAGCAAACTGCCTTCAAGGAGTAAAAATACTCATACAAACACTTGCCTATATATACAAACTCAATTACAGCTAATTACATCCAGTTATACAGTTATTAACATCAATCAATGGATGCAAAACCTCCAATTACATTCTAAGTTCAACCCACATGGAAATAAAGTGTTGAATTTTAAAATATACAGGGATTCTTTATACAATAAAATATTTTTATATCCCCAATTCCATGTTGAATATATTCCACCTTTTCTAATATAGCGGCTTATAACCCTGTCATCTCCCCTCAATGCATTTCATTAAAATGTTCTGACACTGAACTTTCTTTTTTGTTTTTTTACAATGTCCCTAACATGTTTCCTTAGTCTTACGTTAAAGGACCTTTTACTTTCTCCCACATATAATTTATTGCATGGGCATTTGAGGGCATAAACTATGGCCTCACTTTCACAAGTATAACTCCCTTTTACATTAAAATTTAAACCATTTATACACTTAAAACTCAAAACCACATATTCACACACTTTACACTTCCCACGTGGTTTTGTTCCATACTCTGTAAGACCTTGTACAAGGTTAATAGAGGGGCTTACAAATCTACTTCTAACAAGAAAATTCTTTACATTTCTACCTACACTATAGGATATTTAGGCATCTTATTAACCCATTGTGAAAAATATTTCAAGGAAGTTAAGAATTCCCAATAATATTTGACCCATTTTACTATTTTAAAGCTCAAACAACTATAGGTAGTAACAAAATAATTATCTTCCTTCTTATTTTCAATGCCTTCCCTAAACTCATACCTGTTTAATTTATTTATCCTGTTAACATATTGGCTAATAAATCTATCCCAACAATTTTCCAGCATTTCCCTATCATAACCTTGAGATCTGAATGTATGAACAGTTTTAGTCAACTCATCAAAAAAAATCGAACTCATTATTACATAATCTATACAAACGTATAAATTCACCATATGGTAATGCCTGAATTATATGCAGTGGGTAACAGCTCTCTGCTCTTAAATGCAAATTCCCATCTTGAAACTTCTGATGTACAGATGTCCTATTACTGATTCCACTAGTAATATCCAATACTACATCTAAATATGACACTTTCTTGTCTACCTTTAAACCATCAAATTTAAGATGGAATCTATTCCGTTGCAATTCTTCCGCAAATAATTTAACCTCATTCTTCCCACCTTCGCAACAGAAGATGAGATAATCTATAAATCCATAATATTCCTTCATATATCGTTGAAAAAACTTGGAACAAATCTCGAGCAGACCCATACTTAAATTTGCATATGCTGGTGGAAAAGCTGTTCCCATTGCTGTTCCTTGTTTTTGGTGAAAAAGTATCCCATTAAATAAAAAAAAATGATTTAACAGACAGAACTGCACTAATTCAATAACATACTCTGACTTTGGGCTATTGCCCAGAAAAAATCTAAGTTCTTTTATCCCAAAGTTATGTTGGATGCTGGTATACAGACTCTTAACATAAAACTTGACTCAATACATATTGGGCTTCCATTGGATATGCATAATTTTACCAAGAAAATCATAGACATCCTTAATATACGAGGGAAGTGTTTGAACTTTAGGCAATAGCTGAAAATGTAACAACCGCCCTTTCTTATAGAGAAAATATTTTCTTCCTGACACTATCAGACGGCCTGGAGGATTTACTACGTCCTTATGTACTTTAGGTAAAAAGTAGAATTGGGCCATTTTACAACCATCTACATTCATCTTCTTTTTCACTTCTTCATGTGTAAAGTAACCTAATCTCACCCCTTTATCCAGGAAATCATGGTACTTGTCAATCGCTGCCTTATATACACAAGATACCATTCATTATTCAAATGTTCAAAACACATATTTGCATATTTGGAACAATGCATTATAACCAGTTTATTTTCTTTGTCTGCGTGTTTAAATATTAAATTACTTTTTTGACTCAACAGCAATAAAGCATTCCATTAATTTTTAGTTAAATTATAAACTACATTCTTTTTGTGTTTATTAAAAGATGTCAGTTCCCTTTCCACAGCAACATTTAACATAGTACTAAAACGTACTCCATGACTAAACAGTGGAATAAATGCATTTTTACTTTCTATTTTACTTGTATCCAATCGACAATATGCATTTACATCATTTTCAGAACTGCATGAATAAAAACTTTCATCCATTGAAACATCTGTGTCAGCAGCATCATTCAAAACTTGTTCATTGACACAAACTTTACCTTTAAAATAATTTTTTAAATGTAATTTCCTGACCAATCTATAAATATCACATTTCAACTCATGAGAACATGGTAACACTGTTGGTATAAATTTAAGACCACAATTTAAAACTGGAAGCTCATAAGTGTCAAAATTATATCCAGATAAATTTATAACATTTAAGAGGGAGTGGGACAAATATTTGTCCCATCTGTTGTATGCTTACAGAGAGGTTCCCCAGGAATCCACAGGTTTTTCACCCTTTGAGTTGCTGTATGGGCATAGGGTGAGGGGACCTCTGGATTTAATTCATGATGAGTGGGAAGGTGAGTGTGAATCCCACAAGGAGTCTGTTGTGGTATATGTACTAAACCTCAGGACTAGGCTAAGGGAACTCATGTGTTTTGCCCCAGAGAACCTGTCAGAAGCCCAACAACAGAAAAAGGTGTGGTATGACAGGAATGCTAGAGCTAGAGAATATGTTGTAGGGCAGCAGGTAATGGCTCTCATTCCTGTCAGAAACAACAAGCTGCAAGCAGCTTGGGAGAGACCCTACTTAACTACATGGTGGAATTGCTAGGCAGGAGGCAGGAGCACAAATTGTACCATGTTAACTTGGTGAAACCTTACCATGATAGGGAAGCCTTTGTGCTGAGTATTTGCAGTGGACTGCAGGAGGAGTCTGAGGGAGAACTGGTGACTGATCTCCTCAGTGAGGCGCGGACTGACACCTCAGTGGAATGGGTAGCAATGTCCCAGCAGCTATCTCCTACCTAGGTTCGAGAAAATTAAAGCAGTGTTACAAGAGTTTGTGGACGTGTTCACTGGAAAACCAGGGTGCACCCACCTGGTGCAGCATCAGGTGGATACATGATCCCAAAGGCCTATTAGGCAGACCTTTTATAGGGTGCCTGAGAGAGTCAAACAGACACTGAGGGAGAAGATACAGGAGATATTGGAACTAGGGGTAATTCAGGAGTCCAACAGTCCCTGGGCCTCTCCAGTGGTGCTTGTGCCAAGGAAGGATGGCAGCACCAGGTTCTGTGTGGACTATAAGAAATTAAATAGAGATACAGAATAGAGTCAGATGCTTACCCCATGCCTGGGACAGATGAGGCCCTAGAGCATCTGGGTGGGGATAAGTATCTTACAACCATTGATCTTACCATGGGTTACTGGCAGGTGCCCTTGACTCTCAGTGCTAGAGAGAAGTCAGCCTTTTTGACTCCTTTTGGCTTGTATGAGTTCACAAAGATGCACTTTTGGATGAAAAATGCCCCAGCAACTTTCCAGAAGCTGGTAGATCATATCCTAGCAGGAGTAGGAGGGTTTGCCCTTACTTACCTGGATGATATTGCCATCTACAGCCATTCCTGGCACAAGCACCTTCAACATGTCAGGGAGGTACTGGGCAGACTGCAGAGGGTAGGGTTGACCATTAAGCCCAGTAAATGTCAGGTGGGTATGGCAGAGGTCTCCTACCTGAGACATAGAGTGGGGAGTGGTAAGATCAGGCCAGAGCCTGCCAAAGTAGAAGCCATTAGGCATGGCCTGCACCTGAAACCAAAAATCAGGTGAGGGCATTCTTAGGGACAGCAAGGTACTACAGAAAGTTCTTCCCCAGTTATAGTACCATAGCTGCTCCCCTCACAGACCTGACAAGGAAGAACAGGCCAGATAAGGTAGTGTGGACCACAACATGTGAGCAGGCATTCCAGAAGCTTAAAGAAGCTTTGGGAGGATCCCCCGTGTTAGCTAGTCCAGATTACAGCAAAGAATTTATTGTGCAGGTGGGTGCTTCAAACCATGGGTTGGGGGCTGTACTTAGCCAGATTTCTGCAGCGGGAGAAGAGCACCCAGTGGTTTATTTCAGTTGTAGGCTCCAACCTAGGGAGGAATGCAATGAAGTTATAGAAAAGGAATGTCTAGCCATAGTGTGGGCACTGCAGAAACTTCAGCCTTATCTGTATGGAAGAAAATTCACTGTAGTGACAGATCACAATCCCCTAAATGGTTAAACAGAGCCAGCCAGCAAAAGTCCAAGTTGCTAAGATGGTGCCTAGGGTTGCAAGCATATGATATGTCAGTGCAGCACCTCAGGTGGGAGTAGCAATGCCAATGCAGATGGGCTGTCAAGACAGGGAATGGGGTAAGGTATACTCAGATTAACCCTATCAAGCAACGTTTCTCAAGGGTCACTAGAAAAAATAGCTTGGGTTCTCCGGGGGGGGGGGGAATATGTGAAGGCTGCCAGCCTAGCTAGATAGAATTTTGTAGATAATTTTGTCATTTGTAAATATTAATATAAGCCACAGGCCTGTTCTCTTAAATGTGAAAAGATTGTATTGGATGTTGAACTGCAAAAATGTAACAACAGTGCACTCTGGTGTAAGAAAGCTGATAAGTCAAACATTTTATGGCTGTTTTGATCTCACAGCTCGGAGCTGTGGTGTCTGAACCAGCAGATTCTTTCTATTGTTCTGATACTAGAGTTAATTGCTAGATTTTGCATATATAATGTATTTAATTACTGTGGTTTCCTGACCAGGTGTAAGCTTACTAAGAAATGTAAATGTAGAGTTTCTGTTAGCCTGGGAAACCAGAGAATTGTTAAAAATTATGTAATCAAAAATGCGTCAGCAGGATGTATTCACTTTAAAGGATTTTCTCAGAGTCGGAGAGAGAGCATTTTGCATTTGTCTTCAGAACTGACCACTCGCCAGCACTTGCTTTGCTCTGTCTGTATGTAAGTAGGCTCTTAGACTTTAGTGTCTCTCCTAGAAATAGATAGAAAATAGTAAGTTTAGCCTAGCTGTTTTCTATATGTCAGGCTATTCTACAGTATTATTTTAAGCATTTTCTTGTGATCTATGAACTCTTTACTAGCACTGTGTAGTACAAAGTATTGTCTTGTGTTTTTATTATTTATTATTAAATATTTTAAACCTTTCAACTCTGGATGTTTTGTGTAGAGATAATTTAATGTCTGGAGTACATTGCATGTATATAGTGATACTGTACAAAGGCACTCCAAATAACTCTTACTGCTCAGTCACACTTAACCATTTGGATACTAATATTGCACAGTAATAATTGGACACCCTTTGGTAAGGGCCTTTCTAGTAGCTGATAAGTAAGGGTCCTGGTGGCAGTGATTACTACCTTACAGCCTGGGCAGAAGGGGCACAGCTAGTGAACTCGTGCCAGCCTTCCCCAGGAGTGTCTGTGTGGTTGTATATAAATCATATCTCAAATTGTGTGTATGTGTGTCAGCTACTTGGGCAGGGACACGAAGCACTGGTTGGACAGAGAGAGTGCTAGGAGGACTTGACTTGGGATCCTGGCTAAGGACCCCACTCTATAGCTGTGTCAGTGGGGAGTCTTACTGGGGATCTGGAGAGAAAGGAGGAAACCATCCCCAGACTGACTGTGATCTCTGTGTACTCTTAAGGGAAATTGTACTTTACTATGTGTGTATTTGTTATCCTTCCCAATGTGGACACCCCTCACTGGTGTTAGTGGTGAGGACTGAAGCTCCTTGATTGCTGGGCCAGTGCACGAGTGTCACACTACCTATAGTTATGTGAGCTTTAAAATAGTAAAATGGGTCAAATATTGTTGGGAAATCTTAACTTCTTTGATAGATTTTTCACAATGGGTTAGTAAGATGCCTAAAATATCCTGTAGAGTAGGTAGAAATGTAAATAATATTCTTGTTAGAAGTAAATTTGTAAGCCTCCCTATTAACCTTGTACAAGGTCTTATTGAGTATGGAACAAAACCACGTGGGAAGTATAGTGTGTGTGAATATGTGGTTTTGACTTTTAAGAGTATAAATGGTTTAAATTTTAATGTAAAAGGGAGTTATACTTGTGAAAGTGAGGGCATAGTGTATGCCCTCAAATGCCCATGCAATAAATTTTATGTGGGAGAAAGTAAAAGGTCCTTTAAGGTAAGACTAAGGGAACATGTTAGGGAAATTGTAAGAAACAAAAAAGAAAGTTCAGTGTCAGAACATTTTAATGAAATGTATGGAGGGGAGTTGACAGGGTTACAAGCTGGTATATTAGAAAAGGTGAAATGTATTCAACATGGAATTAGGGATATAAAAAATATTTTATTGTGTTAAGAATCCTTGTATATTTTAAAATTCAACACTTTATTTCCATATGGGTTGAACTTAGAATGTATTTGGAGGTTTTTCATCCATTGATTGATGTTAATAATTGTATAATTGGGTGTAATTAGTTGTAATTGAGTTTGTATATATAGACAGGTGTTTGTACGAGTGTTTTTACTCCTTGAAGGCAGTTTGCTGAAACGTCAGAGTGCAATAAACGTTTTCGATACTGGTCATCTGAGGTTCTTTTTGTTCAATGTCATGGTGGTCTATTTAAGCAAGGAGAACCTGTTTATACCCCTTGTGCAGGGAGGCCATGAAGGTGTGGGAATGGACGATCTCTTCGGACCACTTTCTGGTTGCAATGCACATTCCGGGGAAAGCCAACGAGTTGGTGGACAGACTCAGCAGATCAATCTTGATTCTGCACAAGTGGTCTGTCAATCAGTTAATGGCGAACATGATCTTCTATCGGCAGGGTCAACCTTGCTGCGACCTCATTGCCTCTCTCCTCAACAACAAATACAGCAAGTTTTTCACTCTGATCTTCCCTCCAGAGGAGTCTCCAAGATATGCTTTGGTCATTGATTGGTCCCCAGGTCTCTTGCATGCTTATCCCACTTTCCCACTAATCCTGAAGTTTGCTCATAAGTCAAGCAGGCTGAAGAGCTCAGTCATCCTCATTGCCCCCTTCTGGCCTCATCAGGTTTGGTTCCCCTTCCTCTGTTCTCATCTAAAATATCCTCCATGGATACTGGAGCCAAGAAAGGGCCTCCTCTCTCACCTGTCAGGAGTGCAGCATCTGAAACTTCATGCCCTCAGGTTGGTTGCTTGGTTTCTTCACTTCCAGCCCTAGTAAGACAATCCAGGCTTGCTTCTCTGGTCTGTAACATAATTCTAGCCTTGCAAAAGGCTTCTACTAAGAAAGTCTATACCAGGAAGTGGAAAAAGTTTGCTGTTTTGGCTCCAAATAGGAATATTGACCCTTTGTCAGCACCAGTCACAGATATTCTGCTTTTTCTAAGTACCTTGGAGCTAGTTTCTCTACCATCAAGCTTCAGTTAGCTGCAGTTTCTAACTGTCATGCTGCTAGTCAATCTCATTCCCTGTTCGCCTTTAGATTATGCACATCTTTTATGAAAGGTATGTTCTTGTTGAGGCCTCCCATCAAGGACCCCTCCCCACCTTGGAACCTCACTGTCGTGCTGCTGTGTTTGACTTGGGGACCCTTAGAACCAGCTGCCAGCTGCGACATGAAGTTTATGTCATGGAAGACTATCCTTTTAGTGGTCATTACTTCTGATCAGAGAATTTCTGAACTGCAGGCCTTGTCTTTCAAACCTCCTTGCAAATCTTTCATAAGGACAAGGTTTCTCTATGTACCAGTCCCTCCTTTATGCCTAAAGTAGCTACAGAAAACAATATCAGTCGGTCCATTCAGTGTTCTTTCCAAATTTTTCTAACAAAGGAGAGTATGCTCTACATCTTAACATTCATAGACAGTTCTGTTTCTGTCTGCACAGAAGTAGACAATACAGGAAGTCTGACCAACTGTTTGTAGCTGTCTGAGCTAACAAAGTAGGCCAGGTGGTTTCCAAGATCACTCTCATTAAATGACTAACTGGTTGTATCTCTTTCATTTATTCACTAAAGGGCCTAGATTTACCTCAATCTCCACATGGGCTATGGCTACTTCTTCCGCGTTCTCATCTAGAACCTCTGTTGATGATATTTGTGTAGCAGTGACATGGTCTAACAATCACACCTTTGTTGCACACTATAAGTTAGATATTGTTTCTAGGAGCAGGGCTTCCTTTGGCTCAGTGGTGTTCCGGCATATCCTTCCTTGAGGGCCACCCAGGAGTCACATATCTGGGGACTCTGACCCTGTCGTGAGGAGGAATGAAGAAGATAACATCAGATTAGAAAGTCATGTCTTACCATAACTTGGCATCTGTCTTGTCTATCTTCATTCCTCTTCAATTTCCCACCCAGCCATCTCCCTGCCTCATTCTTCTAGAGGATTGTGGAACATGATGGGACTCTTGGGTCCCCTGTCCCATGTCTGAGCCTAATCTGCCATTCTTCTTTGTTGTCCAGGTTATGGATGTATGGAATCCGAAAACTCGATTTGAGTTGCTTGGGTGGGTGTAGTGCTTTATGGGTAAGAGTGAGGAACTGGAGAGCTGCATCCAAGTCTGGAGAATGTGGCTGAGACCCTATTTTGAGGAGGAATGAAGATAGACAGCAGAGATGCCAAGTTATGGTAAGACATAACTTTCTGTTCTTCCCAGTAACTTCCACCCCCACCACCACCAAAGGACAGCCCCAGGAATCCATATTCGTCCCAGTTTTGTTCTCAGTCTTTATTAATAAAGTACTCTTTGACCTTTCCAAATGTACCTCTCACTCTTTGTGCAGATGATGTGGTTTTCCTTTGAACCAGCCCTTCACATCCATCTGTTAAAACTCAGCTTCAAACAGACTTCCATTCACTTCATTCCTGACTAAACAACCATACATATTTCTAAACCCACCCAAAACCCAAAAGATTTCAATGATACGTTAATAGAAACAAACACATCCTTTAAATATCTAGACTTATGTCTGGACCAGTCCCTAAGCTTCAATGCCCACATAGAAAACAATAAAAAATGTATTAGTTATATTTTATTCTGGTCCTGGAAAATCTCACCCTTTCTTCCCCTGTTCTGCAAGAGTTATGATAGGTAAAGGAGTCCTTTGTATCCTTTAAAATAAACCCAATCACCATGCACTCTATCAGAAATAAAATCTCCTGGCTCATTTCCAGCTACCCCTTCAGTAACACTGTTGAGCCACTGACATCAGAGCTGGGTGGCTACAGAGTGGAGCTTCCTTTAGGCTCCCTCCTTTTCAGACTTCTTTAAGCTTGTGCCTTCCTGCCTCTTGCTTTCAAACTGTATAGTAAAATCAGTGCCAACAACTGCCACAAATTCCCCAAGGGAATGCCTCACTTCAGACTGCCCAAACCAAACTTCACTGTACTGATCCTTCCACCATTCTTGCACACAAACTCTACGAACCTCACCCCACTTTCCCAAAATAAATATCCTCCTTCCCCTTCTTTACAGTGCAACTCAAAAAATACCTGTCAAAAC